>NW_024884046.1:0-22895 GCF_019059575.1 Amphibalanus amphitrite | reverse complement strand
GTCGGATCCGAACCCCCTCCATTTTCTTGAATACTCATGAACCGCTTACGCTATCAACTTGAAACTTGGCATAACCTTCTCCCTTATCAATTTGACATCTCCTGTGCAATTTTCTACAAAACAAAAAATCCAATTTGTTTTAGATATATCGATTTTAGTGATGTAACTACATGGCGTTTTAGTCAAAAAGTGGTAAATGTTAAAAAAAATCGTCAAAAATAAGGGTTTAAAGCAAATTGCAAATTAAGGACATGAACAGACGCAGCTCAACGAGTTCTTTAAAATGGCTATCTCTGATTTTCCATAAAATGCGTTTTTCACCCCTAAAACTTCAAAAACTATATTTTTGGAAAACAGCTAATAAAATCCAAAATTTTGAGAATTTTCAAAAACCGGAATATACATATGTTGTAGAGCTCTATTAGAACATAGATGTCCCAAATTTCAACATCCTATTTTGATTTTTGAATCCCAAATTGTAAAAAAATAGCTCGAACATGCATAGGCATGGTGACGTCATTAGCATTTTCGTGAATTAGAGGCACTTCTGAACATCGCATGTGAAAACAAATGGCACCACTAGGTTCCTGGGACAACGCTCGTCTAGAAAAGCGCATTTTTATGTCAAAAATAAAAAGTTGAAGAATTGACCTTTTTTCTTAGCCCTCGTTTAGTTATGTATGGTATAAACGATTTTTATGCTTTCAATGCACACTTATCAACCAGCAGTGAATTGGGTCCATATAACCATTACCATCGGATTCTGCGTGAAAAATAAGCCATAAAACATGTGCCGCACGCCCATGTAGTAGAAAGTGAAAACCGTGACCTTTCGTGACCTGACCTGACCTTGACCCGTACTTAGTATGACCCCTATACGCACATGGTACCTTCAGGTCTTTGAGGTCATTTTTGGTGAGTTTCGAGCAGCAGCTATCGATTCCGCTGTCCGTAAGCCTAATCATGCAAAACCCTAGAATTTGACCTTTGACCTGACCTTGACCCGAAAGTTGACCTCAATTTCAAATATTAAGAGTACTTTGGGAAGGTCTCGTAGAGAGCTTTCGAACGCCGCCTCGCAGGGCTCGATGCGACAATTGGTTCTCGAGATAACAGGGGGTCGGATCCGACCCCCCCCCAGGCTGTCGTGGGTACGGAAATAGCCCAGGCGGTGCCGGGTTACTCGGCACTACGTTCGCTATTGATCCGAATCGTAATCAGACTTCCCCATTTGACCTGACCTTGACCTAACCTTTAACGAAGGTAGTAAACGACTCCTCCCCCATTAGTGAATGGTATCCAGCTAGGGCTTATGTAGTTGAGCATGGGTTAAAATTGTCCGTCAATTTGCCTAAATTGTCGCAAGAAAAAATGTCCTTAGATTACATCTGGTGACCAGACCTGAGACCTTTGACCTGACTCCCATATGCCAAAGATACAGCACTGCGTAGAGATACAAGAAGGGCGGAGCTTGGGTAATGAATTTTGACAAATGCCTTTATAAGTAGTTTAAGATTGTTTAGCTTCAGGCTTTCACCCTGTTGTCAGTTTGACGAATTGAAATAAGTAAAATTGGAAAAATCGGATATCAGGTTGTTTTAAATTAACATTCTTATTTTGTATACGTAAAAATAATATACACTGTATGCATAACGTTATATCATTATAAACAAGCTTTCCACAAAACGCTTGTGCAAAACGTGGTAACATGCGGCGTCACATCCGGAGAACGGTCACACCCCAGGTAGAGGTGTCAATCGGAACTTAAATCTTCGGAATTCCGATTTTGTCCAATGTCCAATTCGGAATTCGGTTGGACAATGACAGCAGGCTTTGGACAACTTTGGACAATCGCTTGCTACACCTCAACATTTTTATAAAGTAATCGTTTTTAACATTGATTGCCTTTTAGAAAGCTCAGCTATCGATATGATTAACACTTTGAGCTGGTAACGATACATTAAAAGCAAATTAAATAACGGTGTTGAGTGTAACTATTGCGCAGATATCGGACATCTTTGGACAAATGGCTAGCTTGGACATTTTTGGACGGACAGTCGACGTAAGTATTAGACATTGGACGGACATTGGACATACGTTTTCTGAAATTGACACCACTAACCCCAGGGCATCATAAAGGCTGCCGCACACTGGACCGCGCATGCACGTGGGAGTCTGCGAGTGTACATACAAACTGCGAGTTAGGGTTTTGGCACAGAACGTGGGTTATGCTGTAATCTGTAATGTTTTTTATCGTCTACATTGTCTGCATCATTTTCTTTTTAACACCGGCGACGTCGTCTGTCATTGCTCCGGTAGCTGTTAAAGGAAATAGTTCACTTTCCTGAAATTAGTATTTTGCTACGGATTTATGTTTTTTGTATGCTAAAATGTTCAGAAAATAAAATAAAACCTTTTTGTAAAAACAATTATTTTCTATACTTTAATCTAGAAAGAGCTATCATAAAAACTATATTCTACGTAAAATGATGTTTTGACGCGGAAGCTGATTACGCGTTGACCAATCACATTGCGTGGTTCAAACCTACCCATGCTGCAATGGCTGTAAGCAGCATGCTGATTGGCTGACGATGACGTGGCTGCATTCCTTTCTAAGACACCACATTCCTGCGTAAGACACTCTTTTTGGAACGGGAAATTGAATATCTTTGCTTAGGGTGATCGTACCGTACAAGCTTATGATTTGTGCTAGTTAGTCTCAGCAAAAGCTACAAAACTGCTATTTCAGTTCAAAACCCCATGTTAACCCGCGCCCCAGTGGCGGTCTCAGCCAACTTCGCCCTAGTGGGGGGGGGGGGGGAGCATATGTTACCACCCACCTCTAATTCAAAAACTAAAAGGGCTAGAAAGACGCGGTAAAAAGCAGTCGATAGCTCTCAATGCGTACATTTGAGAGTATGTATTTTGGTCATTTTTCATCTTAAAGCAATATTGGGGTCACTGGAGGTCAACAAAGGTCAAAGTTTGCCAAATGTCATTATATTTCTCAGAAAACATACATTTATCTCAGGAACTATAATAGCTAGAAAAACGCAGGGAAAAACAATCGATAGCTTTTGAAATCTTCTTTTCATAAGGTCATTATCAAAATTGACCTTAGGTCAACGGTTTAGCCCCCAGAGGGCAAAAACTCCAAAAATAGCTGTTTTTACGAAATGTGTTTTTCGACAATAACTTTTGACTTAAAAAAGCCACAACATTTCGATTGCCAGAATCGTATTCCTCTCGCCGAGACGCGTCGAATAAACTATTATTTGAGCTTTAAAGGTCAACATGAAAATTTGATCTCAGGTCAACGTCAAACCGGAAGGTCTTGACCGGAAAAGGTCTTGTTGCATATCATTCGATGCGTCTCAACAAGACAAACACAATGAGACCATCCCCAGCGTCCTATCTCTTTCCAATCGAGAGTTATTGGCATAAATCTGTTTGTAGCCTCAAATGACCTCGGATGACCTTTCTAGAGGCTATCAGCAAAAAAAAAGACACCTTGGTTGTCACGGGTGGTCCAGATAATTGTGATTCTGAAATATTTGGACTGTTCCTATGCGTACACACGGATCCTAGAGGCATTTCCATTTTCTTCATTGACTTATAATGGTAAGTTTACGCCACTGACCTGACCTTAGGTCACGGATATAAAAAATCCGAGATGTAAAAATTGTAGGCACCCATAACATCATGCAATCCACCAAGTTTAAAACCTTTCTGACAAACATTGCAGGCTGGACATGATTGGAAACTTTTTTAGGCTTGGTCAGTTAACTTGACCTGGTGACCTGACCTGACATGACCTGGGGTAAAAAATTTTACACCTTGTCCAAAATTGATGTACAAAAAGCTACCCCAAGCGGCGCGGCGTTACACGCCGCGGTTTTTTATTCACACCCAAAAAACGCGACAGGGTGGTAACATATCCCCCCCCCACTGGGACGAAGGTTAAAAATTAACTATTTCCTTGTATGAACTATGTATGATTTCAAGCTTTTACGACTAGACATTGTAATTCGACGTACGTTTTTTCGGCTACTAGTCGTTTATTGAAACGAAAACAATAAACGACTAGTAGCCGAAAAACGCATTTCCTTTAACTTTGTCCGACTGGATAGTGGGTAATATATCGCAACCTTTTCTGCTAGTAAAGTTTGAGAATGTTTGAGGCATGAAATTTATATAACTTGTAATACCAGTTTCTTTCATTACTTCTTTTTGGATCATGTTTCAAACATATTCTGGTCGTTGTTGATATTCCGTCCCAGACCGAACATCAAAGCTGGGTTGGCAAATTCGTCAAACGCAGATTAATTTTCAAGTAAACTATGCAAACTTCGAAAAAAAGCAGGTTGGCTGCACTGAGCTACATACATTCTGGGAACGCTTCCTTACTGAAGCAGATACTTATTGCGCCGCTTATCGGCAAGAACAAAGTCTTATCAGAGAAAACTCGCAGACTCGCAATTATGAGGACAGTGAAAAAATGATGAACTGATGAAACTCGCAAGGGCAAAGTCTAGAGTGGAGCAGCCTTAGAAAACACAATGCATTGATGTCACAACAGTTACAGTGCCTCACATCGGTGCACCGACCCACCTGGTAAGACGACTCCTGTGGCGGGTCCCGGTGGTGTGTTGGAGCGGCCGGGCCGCCATCGGCGAACCAGCCGTCTTTGGTGGACCTGAAATAAGAGTGGAAAGGAATAAATATCGATCTCGTGCAAAGTTTGCATTTGCCACATTTCATTCATTTCAAATAAAAATAATTGGAGCAGACTTATCTTTTGAGTATAGTTTGAGGCGGAGGTGTGTTGGAGCACTGCAACCATCTCTCTGGGGAGGCAAGCCTGAAAGAACAGTACAGAGGAATTAGTGAACACAGAAGAAAATGGAAAAGAAAAATATGACTATTGGTGGATGTGAGCTGATATGCCAGAGCCAGGTCGAAATTAGCGCAAGTTCATGTAACATTTCACACCATAGAACTAGTTCCTTCTAAACTAGCGTTCGAACTAGTCCTAGTAGTAGAAGTAGAGCTAGAACTAGTCCAAACTAGAGCTCGGACAGAAAAAAAACACTTATCTTTCGTCCAGGTGTGAGGCCGCCGGAGATTCCCAATCAGGCTGGTTCACCAACCCGCGAGCTCCCAGGCGCGCATGAAATAAAAACAATACTGGAATCAGCATACCAAATTCTGCAAATCCTGCCACACACAAAGAGCTAGAGCCTAGTGTCTAGTGACAATCAAAAGTGTGTTTATCTAGCTTACTGGGGCTGCTGGGTGCACCGACTGCAATGGCCATATGGCGCCCAGATCTAAAGTGTAAGTTAATTGTGGTTTTAGGGCGCAACAACTGCCGTGGCCCATATCTAGTGTTCTTCGTGTGAATTCAGTTCACTCATAAGTATAGGTGTATGTCATACCTGTGAGAGAGCTGGAGTTTCCGTCGGCCGCAGTCCAGTTTTGACCGGCAGATGGACGTTTCTAGTCTCGGTACCAACGGCGACGCACGTACTGCCGCACAGAGCTGTGGGAGAAATGACACGATGTTATAAATTGAAGTGAAATAGCCGCCCCACCACAAGAAAAAGAAACGAAACATGAAGAAAATACTATAATGATTATGTCGACGATTGTTTGATAAAGCGATCGCAAATATGGACTGCAATATGATTTATAAAGTAGTGCCACACCCCTTGTCGCTGCGTCCCATTCACTCTATTAATTTGTTCATTTTAAATCAAAACAAAGCAATGTACCAAAAACTAATTCGCACAAAATAATCGCCGCCACACTGACAAGTACCACAGCCTAAGCCTTTAAGTACAGATTATGAAGACACATCCAAATTCCTGTCGCGGGTAGGCCGTCACAAAGTGGATTATATCACGCCCCAGACGCTCACCGTTCCGAGTCTGTTTGTTGACAGGTCGGTCCGACACCGGACCGGGGGCTCGCTCTCTCGCGGTGGCCGTCCAGCCAACACAGAGGGGTGGCGGCACCGCCCCAGACGGCTGATCACACAACGCAATGCTGAAACGACAGAAGAGGCATCGAGTCACTCACTTGGGCATGGGGACTTGGACATGAAAACACGTTGTGCCACATCAATACAATCCTGCCCATATGTAGATGTCGCTAGCATACAGCGCCTGAAGTTATGCTGCGCCGCGTGGTTACAATCCCACTCATAGATGTCGCTAGTGTATGACGCCTGAAGTTATGCTGCGCCGCAAAACCTCCGGCGGCCGGTATAACACAGAGCTTTGGTCGACAAATGGCAGCCTTTTACATGCAGAGTTGGAGAAATATGACGGCGAAAATAAAGAATTGTTAGGTTGTGACAGGTTAACCCTCGCCCGTATAGGGGGGGGGGGAGTCATCCCCTCCTCGGTTTTTCGCGAATAACTCGCGTAAAAAGTGGCCGATCGCGACGAAAATTTCAGTACCCTCGAGTTGTTTTTCACCTACCCTGAAAATTTTGTGACGCTGACCCAAGTGACCTTTGACCTGTGACCTATTTCTCGAGACCATGTTTGGCCGGAATCGCAATTCGGCGTATGTCGGCTGGCATTAGCCGCACATTTGCATTCTTCGTGGTTTCAAGAGTTCAAACATGTGATATGATGTTGGTCCCATGCATTAGGGTGGATGTCAAGGTCACCTGTAGGTCAGGTCAGGTCATTGACCTTCGATGACCTCGGTTCACTTTTTCGAGTTCTACACGTTTCTAGTCTAGGTTCTGGAGCTGAATTCGAATTTAGCAACCTTTTGAACATTTACGAAGTAGTTTTGGTGTCTTCGTAACATGTTACGAAGCTGTCAGAGGCGGTTGACGCGTACCACGAATGCCCGGCCGGACCCCTACTGGTTAACCTGACCTGACCTAAAGGCATGAAGACATCTGTGATCAAAGCTAACATGATATCCGTGATCAATACCCCGAAAACCCCCATGGTGACCTCATTTTACGATGTTCTAACAAGTCCCGATTTTTGCGACTTTTGGGTCATTGACTTGACATGGAAGGTCAACCAATGACCTAGGATCCTAAAATTGGGTATCATAGGCTTTCTTTTGTTACGGGCAATACGCTCGTTTTTCCGCGAAGCTCTAGCTCGATCAGGGCCCAAACGGCAAGAGGGGGTCCAACGGACCCCCTCTTATACATTCGAGGCTGGCAAAACACCAATTCCGTTCGGGCGAGGGTTAAATAAGCTGCTTTGATGTTTTAGATGCGCGAAAGATACTCATTTCTCAAGTAATTAAAATAAGTATGCCTCCCTATGATAAATCGTTCGTTCGTTTTCAAATATCAATAGGTGCTTGAATTCTAAGAATAGACTTCAAATTAAGTATAAACTTATTTAAATTGTTACTTGAACTAAACAGTACTTTTTAAACTGTTGCTTGCGCGGAAGCGAGTGCAAACACGCAGAACAATCAGGGTGTGTACCTATATCCATTCCCAGCCAGTGAATCAAGCGATCCCGGTCATAAATGAGTTAAAGTACCGCTGTGGGCTCGCCCTTACCGTTCAGAGGCGGCCGGAGCTCGGATGACGGACCGGAATCTCGGGTCGACACTGCAGCCCCCGGGCGGGACTCGGCACCGGGAGAAAGCCCAGACACCGCGGACAAACACTGAAACGGTCAGAGGGGACAGTCGCTCAGCCCGATTGATGTCACTAGCTAAGAAGCAAAGGGGATAAAAGGAAGCGGTGAATACTCTCACCCCCGCCACAACTCGAGTGGGGGGTGGGGCTGGGTGGGAGGAGGGGTGCACTCGGTCCGAGCTGTGGCGAGGGTAAGGGTTTTTCACCACATTAAAACTACAGGTCGCCTGGGCCCTTATCTTGAGACCAATAGCACAGTAATTCTTGTTCAGAGAATTAGCACGACTTCAGATAATTCAATGATAATTCAGTTGTGATCTTCAAGTGTTGCATCTACGGAAGAATCAAATCTTCTGGATAAGATGTCCTTTTTATTCCCGATATAATTCACCACATGATTGATGTATAAAGAAGATTCACGCAGCGATGCGAATTCACGTCTCACGTCTGGCCTTACACTCGCTAAAAAAGAAAACGTTCCTAGCTCATTTACGAAACACAACACGATAAAACGCCCGAATTGTAAATTCTCGCTGTGTAGTGAGCGGTGTACTTACCTCGTAGAAGTCGAAATTTCTTCCAGGAACCGTCACCACAGCAAGTGCCTCCCGCCCTCACCGAGCGCTGGTAGCGAAGGGGCCGCGCGCGCGACGGCCAGCCGCTCTCCAGCCGACCGGCCGCCGCCCGAGGGCAGGACAGACGCAGGGGCGGCGCCAGGTGAGCGGGGTCGGGAGGGCAGAGGCAGCCACGTGGGGCGGGCAGAGGCGGCGCCAGGCATTACACCCGGGGCGGCAGCGGTGTTGGGGTCGAATGTATGCAGAACATTGAGATTCCGGACCTTGCCAAAGTCACTGGCAATGTTCTTATACGAAAAAACAGCATTTGGTTTTCTATGGGGGTACCTCCAAAGCATAAGATTATTGAAGGTCAAATATGCTCAAATTAATGTATTTTATCACTGATAAGGGACGCTAAGGATTCTGCACTATCGGAACATTGGATTTGGAACGCAATCATTATTATTATTAATCCTAGTATCAATATTTTTATTGGAAAGTGGAAACGCTCCACAGCTGTGCTAAAAATTACTTTCTCGGCTCTCCCCTCGCGCCCCCTCTCATTCCCCTATTATCCTCTATCTCCGCTTTCCCGCTCTCCCTCGCGCTACCCTCTAATTCTTCTACACTGCTCTTTCGTCTGTCTGTCTGTCTGTCTGTCTGCCTGCCTGCCTGTCTGCCTGCCTGTCTGTCTGTCTATCTGTCTTTCTGTTCGTCTCTCTATCTGTCTGTCTGTCTGTCTGTCTGTCTGTCTGTCTGTTTATCTGTCTTTCTCCCTCTCTCTCTTCAAACGACAAACAATGACATGCTATTTTATTTTAAACGAACGATGCATCGCAGAAAACCGCTTGATTCGCCCTGAAGCAGAGTTCCGACCGACACGATGATTTAGTTGCGTACGACACGGTCGTAGTTCGGCACAACATGACACGTAACAGTAGTTTTTAAGTTCCAACTTCAGGCCACAAAACAAACTACCATACAAACAACGGCCCATATTAAAGCTGGTTTATTCTTCTTGCACCAGGTGTCAGCACTTCTTTTCCAAAATCAGTGCTTGTATTCCCAAAATCGTGATCTCCTCGCTGAGGAATGAAATCGGCTTCATCGTCGTCAAAAATAGCAGAATCGTTGCCATTTTTGGCACGTGTGACAAAAATAGCACGTGCTAAAAATGACAACGATTGACCAAACCTCCCCCGACTGATGAGATAAGTTTATCCAATGCACGTGTCCCGAGCATGAGATACGTTTATTCAATAAACACCTCCATAGACAGCAACGCACCTGCCACCATGCCCGGCGACTTCCGCGCGGGGCCGGATAGCTCCGACTGTCAGATGTACCGTCCCCGGCGGTAAAGTACATACAGCGTGCGCCCGACAGATCAGGAGGCTGGAGAGTTTATCGCTCCGTTCGTCGCTGGAAAACTACGCCCATCCCTGCACGGCTCAGCCTCACCACGGTGTGACCGCCCTCACCGGGTAGGTTTCGTGGCGGTGCCAATGTGACAATGGTTGACTTGGACGGCCAAACGCAGCGAGTTGAGCGTCTCGCCGGCGCCGTCCTCGCTCGGCGACGCGTTCACGGGCATCAGCGTCTTGCTGTTGCCGTCCAGTGAGTGGTGCAGCAGGTGCGTCAGCTTGGAGTCGCGGAGCGGCACGTGATCCTGCTGTGGGGCACAATCGGAGGGCGGTCAGGCATTGGGCGGGGCAGGGCGAGGCTGGTTAACGAATCGATCGGAACGGACGCAGATCACTCGAGCAAAACAGCACCAACAAATTGGGCGCTACGAAACACCGCGCCTTTGAGGATCCCCAAACCCAACATGCAAGCATCATCACAGACAATAGCGCTAAATACCATACCATGTGTTCATAAGCATCAAACGCAGCTATGTCACCATCATGCGCTTAGTATCTATGGGCAGCTCGTCACCGACCGGGCGAAGTTAGTTACCGTATTTCCCCGCGCCATGATGACGTTGCCCAGGCTGGCCAGCGACTAGTTGATATTCTTTGTCTCGGTGAGCCGGTCGCCCTGCGCTGCGGACTCTGAGCCGCTCGGAGCCGGCGCAGGTCGACCAGGTGCAGTGAGCCGTGTCGGCGCGCTGCGCCAGTACCCTCCCGGCGCAGCGTGAACACCGAGTGGGGGCGAGACGACTGATCGTGGTAGTGGGTGGCGGACACCGGCTCGCTGCTGGCGGGCCCGCTCCAGCAGGGTGGAGACGTCTCATTGTTCCGCCACCGTCACCACCCGGTAACACAGAGGGCGGGGGGGGGGGAGGCGTCAGTATGCCCTATGTATGTATGCAAGGGGAGGGCCATTTCATTCAGTCATCCTTACTAAAGCCTGTTTTTTTTATTCAACAGTAAAACGCCTTTTGGGGCGACCAACGGAGCGAGCGAGAGGCCCTTGCCGTGCGAAAGGTACCTCCAACTAACTTGTGCACTGCACCCTACTAACCGGTCTACTCCTAGCGATGTGCCAAATTTGAGCACAATCGACCTAGCCGTTATCGAGATCTGGAAGCGGCACCCTGCACGTGCGCACGTGCGAAATGGGTCCCAGACTCCCAACTGACTTGAACGGCACTCTGCTAACCGCTCCCTAAATGTTAGTGCCTGTTGGCATCAAATGACTTTGGTGATTCGATACGATATCAGCTTAATCGTAATTTAACCCTCACCGGCACAGGCCATTTTGCGTCCTTCGACGGCACAAGGGGGGGGGGGGTTGGTACGACCCCCCTTGCCGTTTGGCCCCTGATCGAGCTAGAGCTTCGCGAAAAAAAACGAGCGTGTTGCCCGTCACGAGACGCAGCCGATGATACCCAATTTTAAGGTCCTAGGTCATTGGTTGACCTTCCAGAACAGGTCAATGACCCAAAAGTCGGGAAATCGTGACCAGTTAGAAAGTCGTAGTGTGGCTGCTATGGTTTTTTTTTTTTCGGGGTGCTGATCACGAATATCGTGTTAGTTTTGAACAGGTGATGTCCTTAAGCATTTAGACCAGGTCGGGTCAGATCAGGTCAGGTCAACCAGTAGGGGTCGTGACTCGTGACGGGTATTCGTAGTAGAAGTCAGCCGCCTCTTGACAGCTTCGTAACATGTTACGAAGGCATCAAAACTACTTCGTTAATGTTCAAATGGTTCATTTCCAAATTCGAATTCAGCTCCAAAAACTAGCCTAGAAACATGTAAAACTCCAAAAAGTGAGCCGAGGTCATCAAAGGTCAATGACCTGACCTGACCACCACGTGACCTTGACACCCACCCTAATGCATGGGAGCAACATCATATGACATGTTTGAACGTTTGAAACCACGAAAAGCTTGCAAACGCGCGGCTAATGCGAGCCGACATACGCCGAATCGAGATTCCGGCCTATTTTCGAAAAACCGAGGGGAGAAGGTTCGACCCCCCTCCTATACGGACGAGGGTTTAACACCGTAAAAATATATACTGGACGCGCATAAACATTGCTTTTCTGCTGCTGCAGCGGGTTTTAACATCATCTATATCTTCAAAACCATCCATTTCTTACCAAGTTGGTGTTTTTCTGTCGCTTGAAAACGAGTCGGCCTTTCTATTGACGGGAAAGATTTCACAATATGTGTTTTCAATACTATCAATAACTTTCAAATGAAGTTGGGCATTTTTACGCTGCAATAAACGGGATTACCCCCTGCGTTCATCACGGGTGACGTCACTCAGGATCTCAGGGAGTATCTTATGGGAGTGGAGATGTTATCGGGAAGCTTATAGAACACCGGACAGTGTAACCCTCGCCCGTATAGGGGGGGGGGGGGGTCGAACGGACCCCCCCCATGGTTTTTCGCGAATAACTCGCGTAAAAAGCGGCCGATCGCGACGAAACTTTCAGTACCCTCGCGTTCATTAATTTTACACCTACCCTGAAAATTTCATGACCCTGACCCAAATGACCTTTGACCTGTGACCTACTTTTCGAGACCATGTTTGGCCGGAATCGCGATTCGGCGTATGTCGGCTCGCATTAGCCGCGCGTTTGCAGTCTTTTCGTGGTTTCAAGCGTTCAAACATGTGATATGATGTTTCCCCCATTCATAAGGGTGGGTGTCAAGGTCACCTGAAGGTCAGGTCAGGTCATTGACCTTTGATGACCTCGGTTCACATTTTCGTGTTTTACATGTTTCTAGGCCAGTTTTTTTAGCTGAATTCGAATTTAGCAACCATATGAACATTTACGAAGTAGTTTTGGTGCCTTCGTAACATGTTACGAAGCTGTCAGAGGCGGTTGCCACCTACTACGAATACCCTTACTGGTTGACCTGACCTGACCTGACCCGACCTGGTCTAAATGCATGAAGATATCATCTGTGATCAAAACTAACATGATATTCGTGATCAGCACCCCGGAAAACCCCATAGCAGCCACACTTTACGACGTTCTAACAGGTCCCGATTTTCCCGACTTTTGAGTCGTTGACCTGACCTGCAAGGTCAACCAATGACCTAGGACCTTAAAATTGGGTATCATCGGCTTCCTCTCGTCACGGGCAACACGCTCGTTTTTTCCGCGAAGCTCTAGCTCGATCAGGGGCGAAACGGCAAGGGGGGGGGGGGTCCAACGGACCCCCCCCCCCCCTTATACGTTCGCGGCTGGAAAAACACCAATACGGGCGAGGGGTAAACAAGCCAAGACACAGCTGCGGAGCACCATAGAAATTATCACACGAGCAGAGCACAGAGCACACACAAATTATCACCTGGCCGCGGGCCGACGCCCAGCTGCGCCAGCTCAGCCCGGCGACTGATCGGGCAGCTGCTTCTTCAGCGACGACTGATCGTGGTAGTGGGTGGCGGACACCGGCTCGCTGCTGACGGGCCCGCTCCAGCAGGGAGGAGACGTCTCATTGTTCCGCCACCGTCACCACCCGGTAACACAGAGGGCGGGGGGGGGGCGTCATTACCTACCCATGTGAGGAGGGGAGGGGCAGTCCGTCTCGTCACCGTTACAACGTTAGCACACAGCAGCGGGGGGGGGGGGACAACACGTCATTACAGTAGCCACGAATAACCGGCGCCCCGCTGGGGGTACCGGATTTCTATGCCCTACTGGGGGGTGTTTGAACACCCTTCTGCCTCCGCTGCTGGGCCACGTTGCGATACACGGAAAGCGGCGTTCGAAAGAGTGTCAATAATAATGATGAAACCATTCCGGTCACTTTTTCGGTCAGTTCCAAGGTCAGGTCACCAGAGGTCATTGTAGGTCAGATTTCGCTGACGCCGCGGGAACACCGGTCCAAGTGTGAATCTGAAGATGGGGTTACTGACGCCGGAACCTGCCGGAAGACGCCGTCAGTCGAGATGAAGACAGAGACGGTGCATAGCAAACCAGACAACAAATTAACAAACAAAGTATGTAAGTCAGAAGACAGACGTGGGTGGAACCGGTAGCAGCGACATCTAATTTGGCACAACAATTAAATAAACTTAGCAGCCCACACTACCGTCACGTGACCACACACGGCCGTCCAGAGTGACCTGCGAGCTCCAGAGACCGCTGGTCGGTGAACCGCAGTGTCAAAATATCCCATTACGACACCCGGTACCCCACCCCGGCCGACCGCAGACTGCCCGCAGGCTGACAATGCCGGTGCTACGTCCGTCCCCTAGCCGTGCCCCATCCGAGGTCGCCGTCCGTCCCCTAGCCGTGCCCCATTCGAGGTCACCGTCCGTCCCCTAGCCGTGCCCCATCAGAGGTCGCCGTCCGTCCCCTAGCCGTGCCCCATCAGAGGTCGCCGTCCGTCTCCTAGCCGTGCCCCATCAGAGGTCGCCGCCCCGGCAGTCGGCACCCGTCCCGAACTCACCGGACAGTATGTCTACAGAGAATGTCCCCTCGCCACTGGCGCTGGTGTCGCGAGCCGGTAGTTGGCTGAATCCGCACAGAGACCACGCATTCCCATGCGCTGGACGACAGCTACGCAGTGGCTGATAGTAGCATAAGCCCGAACCCTTGTGACACGACCTCGGGAAGGAGGGAGGGGAATGGGCGGGGAGCGCGTGGTGCGCTCCCCCGTCTGCTAAGGAGGGGTGCGCCGCGCGGTGGGCTGGCGGCTGTCTCGGCCATAGGGCAGGGGTCTAACACCAAGCCAACGAGTGCTGATGAGGGACAGTAAAGTTTAATGTAGTAAGCACGTCTTGTGATGCACGGGTGCTACGTTCAGAGACGTGACTGAGGCAAAGGGGAGCGCTGAAGAAAAGCATCTGATAATCCACAACGAATAACTGTCTTAAAATAGATAATGTGCCAATGAAGGCCTTATGACTGTAGCGCGGGACTCGGGAGAATGACAGAAGAGTGGAAAAAGTGAGAAGGTGTTAGTTAAACTAAGATTAGAGATAAAGAGCCGCCACCTTTCGTCAGTACTCCCTGGATAGACGGTCTCAGAAGAAACAGAGGAGAAATGAGAAGAAATAATAGAAGAAAAAAACTAATTTAATATGACCATATTTATTTTTTTATATTACATAACCATATTAAATTATTTGATCATGTCAAAACCAACCATTCAATACGTAAAAAAACAACGATAGAGAAAAGATAGAAAATGATGAAAGTCCTCCTTTGCAGACAATATTGCATCGGGTGATAGTCGATGCTTTGTTATTTGAGGCTGGTCATTCTGGTAAATTGAAGCGGCTTGTTGAATGACATTAGTGCTTAAATTCTTTATACCCTCGAGTGTCATTTCATACGATCATTCCGGCTGAATTTAGCACATCTCCTACTGGTCCTTAACCTAAGATTCATTCGTCCCCATTCATTATGCCTTTTCACGTCTCGCATGCTAGTTTTCGTTTGTGCTACCCCGAAAGTCTCCCTCCAGTAGCGCCGGTGACCAAATGAAAGATTGACCCCAAGGCTGGATAAATGCCCAATAAAACTGCATACATTCTCGGTGATAGGGTCGTAAGTGTCGTATTCTGTCTGCTTACAGGGGCTCGCATTGTTGACACAGCCCTGACCATGCAGACATCTCGCTATACACACCATGTTGGTAGAAATATCGACATAGAAGCCGGCCACACAAGACACTAACCATCTAGCCTCAGAAAAAAAAACAATTGCCCGTACGATAACATTAAAAAATTGACACTTCCCGTCACGACCTACTCTCGACTCCCTTACATTTCCCGAGGAATTGCTACCCATCACGCCAATAATCCCGGGCCCGGAACTACTTGTCCTGTTCCTACTTCACTTCACACTCTTAACCCTTTCCTAGCGACCCACTGAATAATCGTAATAGCGTAAAACAATGGTTTAAATGAATAATCGCTTTCCCGACAAGGCTAGTATCCTACTTTAACCCAGCTCAAATCAACGTCTGGCGCCTGGCTCGTTTCCTGGAAATTCCTTTGTAAAATTATAGGTATCCTCTTCAGTCTCACTCTAAATAGCAACTGCTCACAATATACCTACAGCTAGGCCATGGCGACCACTCACAAATTTAGTCGCTCGCAATAATTCCTACCTTGATCCATCTCAAACCATAATTTCCTTATTCAACGGAAAATAGCGACTATAAATGGGAAGGCTGAAGGATATGTATTTAGTATCTGGGGTCAAGATTGGGGATCTCCTCGGACCGGGTACAACGTAAACTGCACACCAGTAACCCGACGGGGCTAGGTTGGACATTTGGACGGGATACGACGAGAACTGCACACCAGTAACTCGACGGGGCTAGGTTGGACATATGAACGGGATACGACGAGAACTGCACACCAGTAACCCGTCGAGGCTAGGTTGGACATTTGGACGGGATACGACGAGAACTGCACACCAGTAACTCGACGGGGCTAGGTTGGACATTTGGACGGGATACGACGAGAACTGCACACCAGTAACCCTGCACCCCAGTAACTCATCGGGGCTAGGTTGGACATTTGGACGGGATACGACGAGAACTGCACACCAGTAACCCGTCGGGGCTAGGTTGGACATATGGGCGGGATACGACGAGAACTGCACACCAGTAACATGTCGGGGCTAGGTTGGACATTTGGACGGGATACGACGAGAACTGCACACCAGTAACTCGACGGGGCTAGGTTGGACATTTGGACGGGATACGAGAACTGCACCCCAGTAACTCATCGGGGCTAGGTTGGACATATGGACGGGATACGACGAGAACTGCACACCAGTAACTCATCGGGGCTAGGTTGGACATTTGGACGGGATACGACGAGAACTGCACACCAGTAACCCGTCGGGGCTAGGTTGGACATATGGGCGGGATACGACGAGAACTGCACACCAGTAACTCGTCGGGGCTAGGTTGGACATATGGGCGGGATACGACGAGAACTGCACACCAGTAACTCGTCGGGGCTAGGTTGGACATTCGGACGGGATACGACGAGAACTGCGCACCAGTAACCCGTCGGGGCTAGGTTGGACATTTGGACGGGATACGACGAGAACTGCGCACCAGTAACCCGTCGGGGCTAGGTTGGACATTTGGGACGGGATACGACGAGAACTGCGCACCAGTAACCCGTCGGGGCTAGGTTGGACATATGGGCGGGATACGACGAGAACTGCACACCAGTAACTCGTCGGGGCTAGGTTGGACATATGGGCGGGATACGACGAGAACTGCACACCAGTAACTCGTCGGGGCTAGGTTGGAAATTTGGACGGGATACGACGAGAACTGCACACCAGTAACTCGTCGGGGCTAGGTTGGACATTTGGACGGGATACGACGAGAACTGCGCACCAGTAACTCGTTACTCGTCGGGGCTAGGTCTGACGTATGGAAGGAATGCGGGCAGACTGCGTGGTAGGTATTCTTTTTTTCGACAAAACCGATAATTACTCCAAGACTATGTCAACAGTCGTTCAGAACTCACTGCAAATAGATGCACCATGCTCCACTCCTTCGATTGGGTTTATCACTAAACAAAGTATACGGCTTGTGTGGCAACAAAATGCAAAAGTTTGTTTTTGGGGCAAATATAAACTTTTGGGGTTTGCTGCCAAACTGGATGGAAAATGAATACGATGATAATGCCAATCTAAGGTGCGGTGTCTCGCGCGTCTTGCTGTTACCATTTTTCGAGTGACCGATAGCATAGTACCTATTCGCGTTATTCTCGGTTTTGTCGGAAAAAGAATACCTACCACGCAGTTTGCAGAGGGCTGTACTGTATCTTTAGTCTTATTACCCAAATCCTATCCTGATATCTTTTTACGTAAGCTACCGACGGAAATTTTACGGAAAACTTTAAGTGATTTCTGAACACATTAACCCGCGCCCCAGTGGCGGTCTCAGCCAACTTCGCCATGGTGGGGGGCGGGGGGGGGGGGGCATATGTTACCACCCACCTCTAGCTCAAAAATTAAGAGTGCTAGAAAGACCCGGTAGAAAGCAGTCGATAGCTCTCAATGCGTACGTTTGAAAGTATCCAGTAATTTTTCATCTTATAGCGATATTGGGGCCACCAGAGGTCATCGAAGGTCAACATTTGCCATATGTCATTATATTTTTCAGAAAACATGCCGTTATCTCAGGAACTATGATAGCTAGAAAAACGCATGGAAAAGCAATCGATAGCTTTGGAACTGTATTTTGATAAGGTCATCATCAAAATTGACCTAAGGTCAACGGTTAAGCCTCCATAGGTCACAAACATTGTGAAAATAGCTGTTTTTGGATAAAACTTTTTTCACGAAAAAAAAACTTTTGAACCAGCGAAGATTAAAAATTGGCAATGGCACTATCATGTTTCTCTCCTTCAGCCGCTTCAAAAATATATTTTTTACCTGGAAAGGTCAAGATCAAACTTTGACCGTAGGTCAAAATCACGTGGTGACCCAAGTAGGTCATGTTGCATATCATTCGATGCGTCTCGACAAGACAAACACAATGAAGCCATCCCCAGCGTTCTATCTCTTTCTAATCGAGAGTTATTGGCAAAAAGCTGTTTGTACCCTCAAATAACCTCAGATGACCTTTCTAGTCTATCAGCAAAAAGAAAAAAAAACACCTTGGTCGTCACGGGTGGTCCAAATCATTGTGATTCTGAAACGTGTGGACTGTTCCTATGCGTACACACGGATCTAGAGGCATTTTCATTTTCTCCATTGACTTATAATGTAGAGGTCACGCCACTAGCCTGACCTTAGGTCACGTATATAAAAAATCCGAGATATACAAATTATAGGTGTCCATAACATCATGCAATCCACCAAGTTCAAAACCTCTCTGACAAACACTGCAGGCTGGATGTGATTGCAACTTTTTAGGCTTGGTCAGTAACCTCGACCTGGTGACCTGACCTGACATGACCTGAGGTGAAAAAGTTCACACATTGTTCAAAATTGGTGTACAGCAAGCTACTCCAAGCGGCGCGCCGGTTTTTATTCACACGCAAAAAGCGCGACAAGGTGGTAACATATGCCCCCCCCCCTGGGGCGAAGGTTAACTCGCACCCCGGTGACGGTCTCAGCCAACTTCACCCTAGTAGGGGGGGGGGGGGCATATGTTACCACCCACCTCTAACTAAAAAAACTAAGAGGGCTAGAAAGACGCGGTAAGAAGCAGTCGATAGCTCTCAATGCGTACGTTTGAAAGTATTTCGGTTATTTTTCATCTTAAAGCAATATTGGGGTCACCGGAGGTCATCAAAGGTCAAAATTTGCTAAATGTCATTATATTTTTCAGAAAACATGCATTTATCTCAGGAACTATGATAGCCAGAAAAACGCGTGGAAAAGCAATCGATAGCTTTTGAACTCTTCTTTTGATAACGTTATCATCAAAATTGACCTCAGGTCAACGTTTAAGCCTCGATAGTCCAAATATTGTGAAAATAGCTGTTTTTGGACAAAACTTTTTTAACGAATAACTTTTCAACCAGCAAAGATGAAGAAATGGCAATGACATATCGTGTTTCTCTCCTTCAGCCGCTTCGAAACATTCTTTTTTAACTGGGAAGGTCAAGGTCAAATTTTGACCTCAGGTCAAGGTCACGTGGTGACCCAAATAGGTCATGTTGTATATCATTCGATGCGTCTCGACAAGACAACAAGACAAGTTTAAAACCTCTCTTACAAACACAACATGATAACAAACTTTTTTAGGCTTGGTCAGTTAACTTGACCTGTTGACCTGACCTGACATGACCTGGGGTCAAAAGCTTCACATATTGTCCAAATTGATGTACAGAAAAGTACTCTTCACACGCAAAAAAAAAAAACGCAGCCGGATGGTAGCATATGCCCCCCCCCCCCACACTGGGACGAAGGTTAACCCTCGCCCGCACATTGGGGGGGGGGGGGGGTTGCCACCCCCGTAGGTAGTCTTTCTGCTCTGCACTCAACATTTTTAGAGATAGAAGCCTGATTTTTGGTATAGCTGCTCCTCTATCCTTTCTTGATGTCCACTGAAAATTTCAAGTTTCTGCGGTTTTTGGTTTTGGAGATATGACCTTGTTTTTCAGGTCATGTCATGACCCAAATGACCAATTCTCAACATCTTGCGTTGGCTATGGGCCTTGTGAGCTTTTGACACCTTGATTTCGGCCTTTTTTGTCAGTCTTACCTCCCACCTATCATGGAACATGTTGTTCGACGATGTACAGATGTCAAGGTCAAGGTCAAGGTCAACCTAGGCCATCTAAAATAACTGCGTTTTAGGCAAGTTGAATTTACTTTTCGTGACGTTTTTTGACTGCATTTTTGGTAAAAGCTTCTCAGATCATGATTTCATGTAATATGGACACAAAAACAATCGGTGCACACATCAGTATACACACAGACACACACAGACATACAAACACATATCATTGACCTTGACCTAACTTGACCTGGAATGACCTCAGCAGCAAAAATCTGGTCGGGTAGTGTGACAAAGAGGTTCTAGCTGACTTGGCACCAGAAAACGGCATCGTCATTGGTACCTATATGATAAGCAGCGCACTTGATATCCAACGGTGACCAAAAACAGCAACTTTTTTTAGTTTGACCTGACCTTGAAGGTCAATGACTGACCTGAGAGGGTAAAACTGAGTATCATTGGATTCGTCTCTTTCCAAAGAATCTTTTTGGTCTTTACCGCGAAGCTCTATCTCCAACAGGAACGAAATGGCGCGGGGGTGGCAACCCCCCCCCCCATGTGCGTTCTAGGATGGGAAAATGGCATGTGCGGGCGAGGGTTAAGGATTGCACGCCAGGTCATAACGGACCCCCAATGACACCCCCTTGGACATTGTGTAGGAAGGACTTGTCCGTGAGTTTGAGGCTTTGGAGAGACCCGCACGCGGTCTCGCGCAGTATCAGGCGACGACCACAACAGTGGCCTTTGTGCCACTGACCATGCCACCAGGTCTGGGCGGTATTCCTCTCCATGACACGGCACTCTGTGCTCGCTCAGGATGGTAGATCTCGGATCCATCTTTTGAGCTCGGTCACGGATCAGTCCACACACCCAGTTGTGGCGCCGAATTTGTGCTTCCCTTGTCGTAGGGCATTCGTTTGTGTCTCGCATTCGTTTGGCATTCAGCTGTGTTTCGGCTGGGCCTCGACATCGCCGGCACTCCTTCAACCCTTCGCCCCGACCGCGGGTCAAGTTTATCCGGGTGGGCAGGTTTTCTGAGACCATTTTCACCGCGGCCACGAACTCTCCGCCCCCGAGAGATTTTGGTTTCGTGAGCCATGGGTGTCCGACAGAGGACGCGTTTGCGTCGAACAACCGTCCCACCTGGGTGGTCCGGTAGGTCTCTGCTCGCGCCGAATGACGAGCGCGCGAGTGTCGCGAGATACTGGACAGAGACGTGTCCTCGGTACCGAGTGCCTCAACCCAGTACGCAGCTCCCTTTCGAGCCTTTCGGACGCTCGGGCCGGGCATAGCTGGTCACGAGCTCGTCCGCATGCGCCTTTAGGCGCACGAGTCGCTTAGGCGGGTGTTACCCACGGTGGAGTACACCTCCGGCAGAGCAAGACCACCATCGGGCGCTTTCATGTAGAAGAAGGCCGTCGGCGTGCCGGGAGGCAGGTGGAGGACTCCCCTTACCGTCCTACGCACGATACGATCGAGCTGGTACGTCTCCTGAATCGGCGCCCGAGTGCTTAGCCGTAAGGTATGCATCTGAGTCAGCAGCAGAACACGACGTACGTCGTGTCCTGTCACGTATCATGTCCAGTTTCTGCTCTGGCTTCAGTGCTGCCTTTTGGATCAGCTGGAGGTCTTTGACCGCCGCATGCGTGTCAAAGTTATTCGGCCCCTTCGGGGAGAGGGATGGTCCGAGCCCCGAGGTATTTGACCGACTCAGTGATCTTCCGGTTCATGATCGGTTCATCACCTATCGAGAAGGTACTACCCTCGGCCACCCTCACCGTCCGGGTGCCTGGGGCGGGCGCCAGTCTGATGGTATGAGACTTTGACGCGTTCACCTTCATTGAACGGGCACCGAAAAATTTTCATCCCGTTCACCGTGCCACTGGCCAGGACGAGGTTGTGCGCAAACGCCAGGGTGTTGAAACCGCCGATGTGTAGGCCGGGCCTCAGCTCGTACCTGGTTCCCATCAGGTCGACCAACTCGTCCACGACCATGTTGAAGAGAATGGGACGAGTGGGCACCCCTGCATCACCTCACGCGACATCATGATTGGGTCCGTCGGGCCCTGCTTTCCGCAGAATTATAGTTGTGACGCCTGCGTACAGGTCGCCCACGATTTCAACGAAATGCGGACCCACGTTGAACCTCTCAAGCGCACGTTTGATGGAACAGTGAGACATCATGTCAAAGGCCTTGGCCAGATCAAAGAACACTCTGTCCTCCTTTTTCGGCATTCCTCGAGTGCTGCACAGACTACAAATGTGTGCTCGCTGCACCCGTCGACCGGCACGAAGGCCTTCTGTCGGGGGTTGATTTGGACCTGCGCTTCCAGGCGCTTTGTCAACAGCTTTGCGTACATTCGGTTGAGGACCGAACCGATCGTGATCGGTCTGTAGTCGTTCACTCCTGTGGGGTTAGCCGTTTTTGAGATCAGGGTGGTCCTGTTCACCCGGAACTGGTCCGGGATTTTTCCCTTCCAGAGAAATGAGTTGAGGATTGGCCTGACTACGTCCACGCCCCAGCCGACGATCATCTTACCGGTCAAGTTATCCGGTCCGGCCGCTGAGTCGATGCTCAGGCCTTTGATGATGCCGAGAACTTCGCCCTCTGTGAAGGGTACAAGTTCGACCGCCCCCGTGCCTTTCGGCCGGTAGGCATGATTGTCCTGAGGTGAGTCCGCGCCGAACCGCTCCCCATAGACACGAGCAACATCGGCGGCGTCCGGCAAGGCGTCGCTTCCCACAGTTCCGGGCTGCCTCAGTTCCGTCATGAGTTCGCGAGGTCCCCCGATACGGTTTTTGATGGAGTGCATAGCGCGCCCGCTTCCGCTGATTGCGGTTAGCGGGCACCGCCCCCGTGTTGGGCGGATTTTCGGGGCCTTGCATTGTGCGCGCAGGTCCCCTTTGTGGCCGAACCCTTCTGCACCTTGACTGTCGGGGGCCAGATCACGTATCAGCACCCCGTACGGTGCGCTGATGTCACCTCCCTCGCAAACCGCGTCGTAAAAGTCCAAGCTTCTCTGCGGCTTCGGTCAGATCCGGTTCGGGGTCATTCGACCGCGCTCGGTCTTGCCTCCTGCGCTGGGGGGTT
>NW_024884045.1:0-28421 GCF_019059575.1 Amphibalanus amphitrite | reverse complement strand
AGATATGTTTTCTAACTACGCAGGGCTTGAGAAGGACCTCCAGTAAAGATTTTACCAAGTATTTCGTACATGTTTTTCATTTTTCGGATATACATGCAAAAGAAGCGGCAAAGATAAACTCCGCACATCTTACCTATCATACAAAATCCCAACTGTCCTTCACAATTTATAGAGAAATGCCCTAAAGGTCGAGTCACGTCAAATATCTTGAGCATAAAAAGCAAATGATTGATCTAACCCCAAAATTATTCCCTGTCATTTTCCTGCCTGAACAGAGCACACAACAATTAAAAATTCCATGTTAAAGATTTTCGGTAAAACCATCATTTTGTTGCCACGACTTTTGCGTGGAGTAGAGGTTTAAGCAAAAATGACAGAAAAGAGAGGCCTAACCTCTTCCCCGTTATTGACCAGAAAAAAATGTGATATAACATGCAATTATGACGTCACACATTAAAGTACCCCAAATGATGCGTAATTTGTCAATGATAAGCGACATCAGGTTTCATCGTCGACCGCAGTCGATCACCCCTCTTTCACCGGACCAAGGCCGGCTCCACTACAGACGACGGGCGGCTACTGCGCATGCGCCGACAGCAGAGGCCGTGTATATAAGGTGAGCGGCGACTGCAGACGGCACAGTCAAACCGTCTCACCTCCTTTTTCCACTTCTCCCAGTGACGTCATGGCTATGAGAATGGTGAGTGGTTTGGGACTGGGTCTGCTATTGCCAGTAATTCCGAAGAAAAATAAGTTTTCAAGCTGGGGCATTCCACGATAGATCGTACCACTTTTTTCCAATTTGACACCCTCATCTCTCGGAATTTGACGAGAATTGGTCTCAGGGGTAATCAGGGGCTCTGAATCCACCTGTAACAATTTCAGGCTTATCAGAAAAGTATTTTTTGAGTTATGGTGTATAACATTTTTTGGATCTTGCTTTGCAGCGCTAAGTTTGGCGGGCTGTAACTCTAAGACGGATTATTCAAATGCCAAATGTTATATAACATTGAACTTGCAATGAAACAGAGATTAACC
This sequence comes from Amphibalanus amphitrite, assembly GCF_019059575.1. Taxonomy (NCBI): domain Eukaryota; kingdom Metazoa; phylum Arthropoda; class Thecostraca; order Balanomorpha; family Balanidae; genus Amphibalanus; species Amphibalanus amphitrite. The sequence goes on along the minus strand of NW_024884045.1, from coordinate 27,383 downwards.
CTCGCATGTGTGCGGCGTTTTCCAGCTTCTAATGTGTAGGGGGGGGGGGTCGGTTGGACCCCCCCCTTGCCGTTTGGCCCCTGATCGAGCTAGAGCTTCGCGGAAAAAAACGAGCGTGTTGCCCGTGACGAGAGGAAGCCGATGATACCCAATTTTAAGGTCCTAGGTCATTGGTTGACCTTCCAGGTCAGGTCAATGACCCAAGGTCGGGAAAATCGGGACCTGTTAGAAAGTGTGGCTGCTAAGGGGTTTTTTCGGGGTGCTGATCACGAATATCGTGTTAGTTTTGATCACAGATGATGTCTTTAAGCATTTAGACCAGGTCGGGTCAGGTCAGGTCAGGTCAACCAGTAGGCGTCGTGACGGGTATTATTATTACGTGTCAACCGCCTCTGACAGCTTCGTAACATGTTACGAAGTCACCAAAACTACTTCGTAAATGTTCAAATGGTTGCTAAATTCGAATTCAGCTCCAAAAACTAGCCTAGAAACATGTAAAACTCGAAAAAGTGAACCGAGGTCACCAAAGGTCAATGACCTGACCTGACCTTCAGGTGACCTTGACACCCACCCTAATGCATGGGAGCAACATCAAATCACATGTTTGAACGTTTGAAACCACGAAAAGCTTGCAAACGCGCGGCTAATGCGAGCCGACATACGCGGAATCGCGATTCCGGCCAAACATGGTCTCGGAAAAGAGGTCACAGGTCAAAGGTCATTTGGGTCAGGGTCATGAAATTTTCAGGGTAGGTGTCAAATTGATCAATGCGAGGGTACTGAAAGTTTCGTCGCGATCGGCCGCTTTTTACGCGAGTTATTCGCGAAAAACCATGGGGGGGGGGTCCATCCGACCCCCCCCCCCCCTACACATGCGAGGGTTAATATGTATTTTTGAAATTCCGAAAAATACGCTATTTTTGATATATGACATATCGAGTTTTATTTCATTTGTATTTTTTGGACTTTGGGACCAATTTTTTTTTGAATTTTTATTTCTTTAAAAAAATATTTGGCTCATTGTTAAGAAGTATGCAAAAAATTAGGAAGGTGTTCTTTCTATAAATGTATTTATTTTACGTCACGATAACGGTTTCGAATAGTGATTTCGGGAGGGGAGCTTACAACTGGCGTGGTAAAGCTGCCTAGTGACATCACGGGTTACTGAAATTTCAATTCAAGTCTGAGTCATCTGAAAAAGTGAAAAGAGGGTTCATTCAACCCTCTTTCCTATAAGCGCGAGGGTGAAAAAGGCTGTTTGGTTCTGACTTTGTTTTGGACCCCAATGACCATAGCTGTCCGAGATGAAAGTTACAGGACGCATACATGGTGTCCTCCAGAGGTCTCACAACTTGTATATCTGGGAATTTTTCAAGGTAACATGAGGTCAGGTCGGTCACGTGACATCACTGTTATAAATCAATGGGGAAATATAAAACTGTTATTTTGGCGCCGAGAATGATCTAAAACTATCCCACGTACATGGTATCGTGATTTCATGCACTCCTTGCAAAGTCCAATGCTTTACTTTTGCATTGTTAACCTTGCGTGACGTCATTTATGACGTCACTAGGGTCGTACGAGTTTTTCGTCAATAACTCCCGATCAAATGGAGTTAGAGAGTCGGGAAAGCCACCAATGGACTCGGGAAGACCTTCCGAATCGAATGATATGCCATATGATACCCTTTGCCCAGCTTCGTGACCTGAGGGGCTCTGACCTGACCTTGACCCGAGGTCAACTACTTAAGTTGACCTCACCCTAGCAAAAAGTATACCATTCGATGCACCTGAGCTAGGCGAACACAATGATGCCAAAATCGCAGCTCTGCGGCCATCTTTTGCGAAGTTATTTACTAAAAACCGAACCCGTAACTTCAGTCACGTGACCTGACCTCAGACGCTACCGCTTAACCTGAGACCTTAAAATCGGGTACCAATCGCTGCGACTTGTAACGGCACACACGTCCGTTTTTTCCGCGAGGCTCTAGCTCTATTAGAAGCGAAACGGCGTGCTGGGGTCGTATCAACCCCTCCGAAACCCATTTTGTTTGCGGGAAAATGAGGAACTTATAGAAAGAACACCTTTCTAATTTTTTGCATGTCGATTTGCAATGACATGAAGATTATTTTGAAAAAAATAAAAATGTGAAAAATTTTGGTCCCAAAAGTCATTAGAGGCAAATGAAAAAAGATTAAGGTTTTTGCTCAACAATGAAATTTTTTCTTTGGAATTTTTAAATAGTAATAGTAATTTTTGATTCATCGCAAGCTTAGTGTTGTTTACTTTTTGTTGGTTGCTTAACCCGTTCTTGAGTTATAGGCCATCAAACTCACCGTTACATACCGAAGTTAAAAAATGTAATGCAATATAACTCAAAAAGTTTTGATCTGAGAAGTCTGATATTTTGCCAGGCGTCTTTGGGGCCTATGAAAGTATTGACCAAAACAACAAATTGTTAGCTGTAAGAAATATTCTAAAAATAATATGTCATTGGTGCTGGCTTCCGGTGTCTCTCAAGGGTTCTTATTTTGCCCATAACTTTTGTGAACCCCGTTCTTAATCCCCTTTGGATTGGCAATTTCACTTTTTTGTTACTGTCCTTCGATTACTTTTCTTCTTAAAAACTGCCTATTATTCTCATTGTTTTGCAAAGAATTCCGGAAATTTTTCGATCAGCTGTGACAATGTTGTTTGTTATCGTTTCTTTTTTCAGATCAGTGTGCTGGCGTGTGTGGCTGCGGCCACGGCCAGCCATCCTCCCCCTTACGGACACCCCGCGCCCCACTACGTAAGTGAAACTTTGAATTCCATACGTGACAAGATATTGAACTTCAAGGAACGGTTATGTGCTACTAAACACCATCCAGCCTAACATCTTTTCATGAGAGTCATTCTTGTTTATCTTCTCACCCTTCACGAAGTCCATCTTATTTTTTCAATGGTATTCAAAACAAAATTTCATGGCGAAAGTCGAAAGTCGAAAGAGAGTCGTAACGAGTTTGGTTGCCAAATAGACCATGCATGACCCTTAATTTATTTTTATTATTTTATCTCTGTGTTTCAGGGCGGCTACCAGCAGCAGCACTACTGCGACCCGACGGCGGCACCGGCCTGCGCGGCCAACTCGTCCCTCACCTACTGCCTCGAGGACGCCGAGTACCCGGCCTACGAGATCAAGGCGGCCATCTCGCAGGACCACCTGTTCGCCAAAAAGTACGCCGACATCGGCACCCAGTCGGCCGACGACCTGGTCGACGGCCTGAGCGCCGAGCAGGAGTCGGCCTTCGACTACGGCTACTACACGGGCTCGTCCAAGGGCGACAGTCCGTACGACGTGACCCACTGGGCTGGCCCGGCCGGCTACATCTGCCCCAGTGACGTGGCCTACGCGCAGCCGCGCCGCGCCCAGAACGTGGCCGGCGAGTGGCGCGTCATCGTCAACGACGTGCACTACTACACGCAGACGGCCCGGCTGGAGACGTGCCTGCACCCGGACGCCGCCTGCCGCGCGCTGGCGCCCTGCTACAAGAGCAAGTGCACCCAGAAGTACATCTACCACCGCATGCTCTCGTACGACCCGTGCGACCCGTACAAGGGCCTCTTCATCGACATCTACCGGCTGCCGGCCGCCTGCAGCTGCCACGTGCCCGCCCTCTGATTGGCTCACGCCGCCGCTGACGTCACTGACCTCTGGCCGGTCACGTGACTGGCGAAGAGCAGCGAGCGCCACTCAGCTGATGAGCCCAGCGGCCAGTCCGGCTGAGATCTGCTCCCCCCAGAGACTGCCGCCGTGCCGCCGGCCGAGACACCGCAGCTCGAGCCGCTGGGTTTGTATGTCTGTGTGTGCGCGCGCGCCGCTCACCGCCCGTGTGTGAAGGCCCTCTGTCCCTCTGTCCCTCTGTCTTTCTGCTGTCCTATCCCCCCTCAGCTGAGGAAACATGTAAACAAAAATACGCAATAAAAACAGCATAACAGAACGAGAAGTATTTCTTGAATGCGAGAGGTTGAAAGAAAAATAGAAGTTAAATATTGAAAATGAATGTACCGAGGGGTGAAGACTGAGCAGAAATTGACATGCACTGAAGGTGTGGGGTCACAGTACAATTTACAGGAAAAGGAGGGAAGAATATAAAGAATATAAAGAAATACAATAGTAACACCTTTTTAGAGAGACTGCAACAGTGCACACAAAAGTAACACCACTTTAGAGAGACTGCAACAGTGCACACAATAGTAACACCACTTTAGGGAGACTGCAACAGTGCACACAAAAGTAACACCACTTTAGGGAGACTGCAACAGTGCACACAAAAGTAACACCACTTTAGAGAGACTGCAACAGTGCACACAATAGTAACACCACTTTAGGGAGACTGCAACAGTGCACACTATAGTAACACCACTTTATGGAGACTGCAACAGTGCACACAAAAGTAACACCACTTTAGGGAGACTGCAACAGTGCATACAATAGTAACACCACTTTAGGGAGACTGCAACAGTGCACACAAAAGTAACACCACTTTATGGAGACTGCAACAGTGCACACTATAGTAACACCACTTTATGGAGACTGCAACAGTGCACACAATAGTAACACCACTTTAGGGAGACTGCAACAGTGCACACAAAAGTAACACCACTTTAGGGAGACTGCAACAGTGCACACTATAGTAACACCACTTTATGGAGACTGCAACAGTGCACACAAAAGTAGCACCACTTTAGGGAGACTGCAACAGTGCACACTATAGTAACACCACTTTATGGAGACTGCAACAGTGCACACAAAAGTAACACCACTTTAGGGAGACTGCAACAGTGCATACAATAGTAACACCACTTTATGGAGACTGCAACAGTGCACATTATAGTAACACCACTTTAGGGAGACTGCAACAGCGCACACAATAGTAACACCACTTTATGGAGACTGCAACAGCACACACAACAGTAGCACCACTTTAGGGAGACTGCAACAGTGCACACAAAAGTAACACCACTTTAGGGAGACTGCAACAGTGCACACAAAAGTAACACCACTTTAGGGAGACTGCAACAGTGCACACAAAAGTAACACCACTTTAGGGAGACTGCAACAGTGCACACAACAGTAACACCACTTTAGGGAAACTGCAACAGCACACACAATAGTAACACCACTTTAGGGAGACTGCAACAGTGCACACAAAAGTAACACCACTTTAGGGAGACTGCAACAGTGCACACTATAGTAACACCACTTAAGGGAGACTGCAACAGTGCACACAATAGTAACACCACTTTAGGGAGACTGCAACAGTGCACACTATAGTAACACCACTTAAGGGAGACTGCAACAGTGCACACAATAGTAACACCACTTTAGGGAGACTGCAACAGTCCACACAATAGTAACACCACTTTAGGGAGACTGCAACAGTGCACACTATAGTAACACCACTTTATGGAGACTGCAACAGTGCACACAACAGTAACACCACTTTATGGAGACTGCAACAGCACACACAACAGTAGCACTATCGTAAGGAGACTTCAACAGTGCACACAACACCATCACTTTACACTTCCCGTGATACGGCGCTTGGCTGGTAACTCCGCTGTCATGAGCTAGAGTACCTACGAGAGGGTGCACACTACGCAATTTTTTGCGTGTTGGCTTTTACACAGGCGAAAGATAGCCCTCGCCTTTTTAGATATCGAGTAGGTTTCCTCTGGTCTTCGATTACATGATATACCACATATGAAACTAAGAAATTATGCATGAAAATATAAAACGTTATATTTTTAAACACTAAGATACATGCAGGTTTTTGACTTTTCGAAGAAATGGAATATTAGTGCAAGAATACCTACATACCGATTAGATCTCAGGCAGCTTTTGCCAAATTGTCAGGGAATTCAGATTTGTTTTTCAATAGAAAAACACAATTCTAAAGAATAGTGTTTTAACTATTGACAACAAACCTTCGGTTATTTACTCTAGAAAGTTTAAGCCAAATGTTTTCAAAATAGCTAAGTTGTCCGTTTTTTGATTTTACAGTACATAGTCGATATATTTATACTTCCCTGCTAACAAAATTACAAACCTATATCCGTACGTTTTCGACACAGTAAAAAAAAAACACCATCGTGCTCTTGAGCTAAAACCTCACCTCTTTTGTTCACAAAATTTCAGATATGAAATTTTTTGACCTAATAGTGACCTGACCTCAGCTATATTCAGCTGAAAACAGGCGCGTAAACACGACTCTGAAGTTACTGGGGACCACATGCAAGGCCGCGAAGACCAAATATTATGTCTCAGATGTGGGAGGGGGGGGGGTAGGGGTGTAACGTGGGACGTGGGATTCAGATACGTGGGGTGGGTAGAAAATTGTTAAGAATAAAATCTAAAGTGGAATCTGCTTAATAAATCCCCGGATAATAAATCCAGCCGCTTATTGTGGGCGCTTGAGCTATGTTTACGGATTTTTGCGATAGATACCCATAGTTAATAAATCCGCTTAATAAATCCACGTACCCCGCTTAATAAAGCCACTTGGGAGTTTCGAAGTCCGCAGTGACATCTCCCCATTCGAAATGTGGCATCCAGCCCGCTCAAAAAGAACCACACTGGACCAGCGGTCTGCAGCAGTTGGACTTCCCACGACAGAGGGAGTTCAGGAGTATCAAGAGCGCCATCACCATGCACCTCAGAGAAATGTTCCCGGCAAAACAGGCACCCTGAACTGTTTCGTTGACATAACAGGCATGACGGGGATTGATCGTGGATGGGCATATCGACATGACAGCTTTGCAGTGTGCGCTGGTCACTTTCAGGGGCTCCACTACGGTCACAGGTTTGGGGGATGTCCAACCCTAAAACGCACGCCTTCATACATTAGACTGCATTACGGAAGTCAAATTTTGGGGGGTCTGGACCCCCGCGACCCCACCGATGTGGTGGAGCCCGTGGCCACTTTCATTGGTATAAGCGAGACAATGAGGAATGTTAGCCTGTACGCTTGTATTTCAGGGGAACGGAACGTGCAGCTGCAATACATGCTTGATGAAAATAACTGACTCCGGTTAGTGAAGCCACCGCTTAATAAATCCAAAACACCTTGCCATCAAGGTGGCCTATTAAGCTGATTCCACTGTATCTAAAAAAAGATTTTAGACCTCGCACTGGCAGGACATTTTTCATAATGCTGCGTGGTGTGTGAATTGTAGAATACCTAAATTGTTACGCATTAAAAAATAAAAATAACGCAGCTTGGCAAGCGGGAGGTGTATGCGACCCCCTGTCGTTTCGAAACTGAGCGTCGCAGCGCTTCGCAATAAAGACCAGTCGAACGCTCGCAACAATGGCGATTGGTTGCATATTTTTTACCCTAGGTCAATATTTGACCCAGATATGGCAGGTCAAAGGTCAAATTCCCGGGAAAAGCTATAATTTTCCAAATAACTTGGCTAGTATTGGCAATTCTATGAAAGATAGCCACATGGAACTCTCACGACCATGTTTCTCAACGAATTAGCAATAAAATGATACATAGCCGACTGCATTTCAGTCATTGCTGGCAAAAAGACACCCCGCTGACTCCTGAGTCACTTAGTGCCCAAGGGGCCATTGAGAATCAACGTCGGCTCACTTGGCATTAACCCGCGCCCTGATGGGGGGGCCATTTTGGCCCCCCCTGTGGTTTTTCTTAAATAGCGAGAAAACGGCGGCGCGCAGCGCCGCGAAATGTTGGGTGCCTTACCGGGCATCAATTTGACACCTTCACACAAAATTTCAAGTCACAGGTCACCTCAGGTCAGGAGTTATTGAGGTCAAACTGAGGTCATGTTCGAGTAAAAATGAGCAAAAAACATGACATCTTGAAACGCTCACCAATTCTACAGTTAACAAGCAATTTTAAAGTTCTTTATGTGGTTGTGTAGAGAAAAGTCGGCGCTAAAAACTGCTATCTCGGATTTTCGAAATTTTGGGATTTTGACCCCCAAAAATAAAAAAAATTGATTTTTTTAGAAAAACTCGAAAAATTTCCCAAACTTTTTCGAATTTCGAAAAAACCGGAATATATGTGATAGTCCCTGCGCTCTTCGATATATATACCAAATTTTAGATCGATACCTCTTTTTTTTGGCCAAGTTATAGCGAAAAAACTGTTAAAAATTGATGACGTCAAATTTTTGAACTCAATTTTTAGCAGTTCTAGAGCTCGTAGCGCAAAACGGAGACCACCATTGAACTCCCCGTGACGAGCTGCATCGAATCAATACCCATCTTATGCAAAAATATCAACTTTGAAATTTGACCTAATTTGACCTGACCTTGACCTGACCTTGAACAAAACGTGACCTAAGCTGGCCCTTAAGTCTGTCTGACCCACATAATCGTATTTGTCATGTAAAATGGACCATAAAACATGTATCACACGACACTTTCATATTGTGACCCCCCCAGTGACCTGACCTCTGTGACCTGACCTGGTATCAGTGACCTCAAATAGCAAAATATGTCTTTGAAGAACATTTCCCCATCGATGATTTTCAATGAAATGCAAGTTACACGATTTTACAACGCATTTCTTGAAATGCCTGTAAACGGTGAAAATTCGACCTTTGACCTGACCTGTGACGTCATCGGTTTGACCGAGGTCAATGAAATTGGGTCACAAGGTAGTTCCCCGTTGGGGCTATCCAACACCGTTTACCGCTTGTCGCTATGTTGCGTGGTTCTCGAGATCTGAGGGGGGGCCAAAATGCCCCCCCATCAGACCACGTTGCTCGGCAGACCCCATCTGGGCGCGGGTTAACGGCCGCTAAGAGGACCCCAAGCGGAACTCAAGGGACCGTCAGTCAGCCTCTGAGCCCCCTCACCTCCCCCTCCCCCTAGCCCTTGCACATACACCTAGCCCTGGGACTTATAGGCCTTTGATACTCTGGTACTGGTTCCCTTCGTTTCATTGTTGTCATCTTCATCTTTTTCTTTATCCTTGTCCCCAGCATTTCCATCTTCATCCCCCTTCTCTTCATCCTCCTCATCATCGTCAACATTGTCGTCATCGTCTTCGCCGTCTTCGTCATCATCTGCATCATCCACCTCTTGAACTAATTATCCTCGTAGTCGTCATCGTCATTACTCTGTCGTCATCATCAGCTTCATCATCCGTCGGTATCTTCAGCGTCTGAGTCATCATCATCATCATCATCATCATCATCATCATCATCATCATCATCATCATCATCATCATCATCATCATCATCATCATCATCATCATCATCGTCGTCGTCATCATCATCATCATCCAGTCCCATAATACGCCACGGCAGCCAGCGAGAGCACCAAGGCAGAGCCCGAGTGCCCACGCCGGTGACCAGTCTTGGTTGCCGGCTGCCCAGTACCGCTTACCTACCGTCATCAGCCATGCACCTGTGCAAAGCACTACCTGCTAACTGCTATATATACCTACCTATATGCCTGTGCAATGTACTTATCAACTAACTGCGCCTGCGGCTACATAACTATACCTACCTACACGAATGCCTAATTCTTACGATCTGCACTGCTGCCCATGGCGCGTGCTGGGTACAGCCTCAGAGGATGACCACGGATTGTGTCTCCTTTAGGGCCCGATCCGACCGCTAACATGAAAATATTTGGTATTGCATGAACAAATGACCATGCTCACATGACGTCTGGGCGCCTATCTCTCAGTCACCACGGTTTTATGCTCCTGGCTTTCATTTCGAGATAAGAAATAGGAGTTTGCATATTTGGATGCTTCAAACCGGAAGACTCGAATGCATTAGACAGAAGCCCTCTCGCCCAAAAAGTGTCTATAGGAAATTAGGAATCCTGCCCACGCCTTCGCATGAGATGATTGTGGGCTAAACCGGGTTTGTTTGGGGATAAGCAGCGGCTCTACATTCGCAGTGTTTTTGCGGTAAAAGTAGCCACTCTAAATCAAACCCTTTTACTAATAACATAAATCTTGCATTTTTTTGTGCATATACAGCACAAGAATGTGGCATTGAATTTTTTCGCTGTAAATAACTTTTAAAATGAATAAAAAACAATATATTATTAAGGTTTTCATCTGTACGAAAACATATAGTACCTGTAGGAAATTATAAATATTCATTTTAAAAATGCTAATCGAGTAAAGTATGAAGTACCAAAAACATTTATTACGATAAAATATTTGGCTAAATTTTACACTATTTAGGCTGAATATCATGAATAGAAATAAAAAAATCGTGTTATCTCACAAGCCGCCGTCGCCATTCACGATGCTGCCTTCGGTCTTCTTGCGCGCTTTGCCGGTGCGGTTCGGTTCCGCCGGGCTTTCACTGCTAAAACCTTGTGTTATTAATTGCACTGCAAGTCAGTTCTATTGCAAAATGGCTCTTCCCAAAGTCTTTTTCGATGTTTCGGCCGACAACAAGCCCCTGGGCCGCATAGTAATGGAGGTAAGAGCTGCTAAAAATAGACTGCGCCGGGTGCCGCCCACGTGGTCGATCTTACGGATAAATTAGACGAAAACATTTCTGACACTTTTTTAACTATTAATTTACTAATAACAATAATTAAAAATCATAAATAAGTATAAACAAAGTACTGTGGTTTTGTTTTTAGCAATCATGATAATACAATAAAGACTTCCATTTTGCGTCTAGCCAGACGAGTCTAAGTCTAAATTTTGCGTCCAGCTAGACGCGTCTAAGTCTAAGACACGTCGAGCTGGCCGGCGGCTGTGTGTATCTGGCAACTGCTAACTTCAGATGCATCTAGCTTGGAAGTCTCTGTCCAAAGTCAGACGCCAGTTGGACGCCAGTGGAAGTCTACACCCTAGGTGTTGAAAGTTGAACACCCTGATCAGTTTGGATGAGTAAAAGGAAAAGGGCAATAAAAATTAGCATGCTGTTGGGCATGATGTGCCCCAGTTGATTTTTCAAAAGGAAATTAGCTAAAAAGCTTGAATGCAGTAGGTAACAGTCCGAGCCCATGCTAAGTAGGTACTTGTTGTGTAGACCTCAAAGCATACCTACTGTCAAATCACAATGCCGGGTAAATAATCTGGACTTATTATGCCCATTGCCCATCAAAGCCAGATACTGCCTGTCTGACTCAACTGACTGCTGCGGCTGCTCCCACAAACTGCTGGCCATCCCCGTCAAGTGAAATACAAAATGCCGGAGCTACTGGAGTGCAGGGCTCTGACCACTGGAAGTCCAATGCTACCAATCCATCTACTGTACAGCCTGGATTGGATAGTTGAAGCTTGAAGGCTGCTCCATCAACTCCTCATTGACGGACATTTAACATCCCCATCCAGAGTACAATAACTTAGTTGGATACCTGAACACCATTAAATCTGTTTCATATTTTTACCATTTTTATATAGCTTTTCTGGATATCACAGATGAATAAAATCTTAGAAAACCACTGTTGAATAAAACACATGACAACCGCTTAGCCGCTATCATACTTGTATGATGTGTAATGTGTATCTGTGGTGCGGGCATGGAAGTATTGTGATGTATGATTTATGACATGTTTATATGTGCATACTTTTGCCATTATTTGAACTATGAATATATCTCCTTTTAGGCTGCAACTTGATTAGGTGTTGTTCAACTTTCAGCATTGCCTTTCCCATTTATATCAATACGTCTATGTAATAATAATTGATTAGGTGTGCTGCACTTGGCCTATTTTTCCTACCTATGTCTTTGTTTTCTGTTGTTTTTGGCCAACAGCTCTAATTTCTCTTTTTTTGTGTCTGCTGAGCACTTGTGATCAAAATATTCTAAATTTTCTTTTCAAACTTCCATCAATCAATTCATTTTGAGGTCAGGTATGCTTGAACTTCTAGCTATAATAAATTTACTCTGGCTGTAGAAGTTTGGTTTGCATTTATTAAGAAATTTGGGTTGATAAACTTTGTGGCATTGCAGCTTGCAACACATGTCTTGTTAAAAAAACTGGCTTAGGAAACCATCAAACAAATTTTCAAAAATCCATATAAAATGACAGCTATGAAAAATCGAGCACTTGAAATTTTCATCATGATAGGTATATAAAACCTAACCACTTTATTTGATATTTTACCTCTCGGTACCAATTGTGCCTAATGATGGTGCAGCTACTTCAAATACCTTTCGCTGCTATAGGCATCACCCAGGAAACCTGAAGAACCTTTTTCTTGAAATAGCACCTAGTCAAAATTTATCCTTTTTGACCTAACCTGTTGAGAGTTGACATTGACCTCAGCTTAACCTGCTCAAATTCACCTAAAATGACAGATTGTACTCTTATGGTGTTCTATGACAAAAACTTTTGAGAAAACACATGTAACATGTCATTTACCTATGTCACTAGCGTGTCCCATAGCTCAGTTGGTAGAGAGTCTGACTCCTGAGTGGTAGTGAGAGGTCAGGCTCCGGAGCTCAATATTTGAGACTCCTGACTGGAGGGCTGTTCACGGGCCCTGTGTGCGGTCGGACCGCACACAGCCTCGAAGCTTCGCCCACTTCGTCCCTACGTCAGCCTTCCGTCACCGCACACAGCGATCGCTGTGGCCGGTCGGGACTGGCCACAGCGGACCGTCCACCGCACGCAGCCGTGACGTCAGAACCGCCTACCCATCCCCTAGGCCTACCCCCACGCCTGCTGAACGCACCGCACACACCGCACGCAGCAGTGTGCGGTGCCCGTGAACACCCCTTGGGATGGTGTTGGTTGGCAGTTGGTGAGAGCACCCACAGTCAGTTGAAGTCAGTTGAGTGGGACAGGCTGTGTCGGACTTTGAAAGGCACATTAAATTTGGCATCTATCTACATTCTCCCGTTACTTGGAATTGCGCGATCGGACGGTAGGAGTCTGGGTCTACGCAACAAGCTCTGCTTAGCGTGCGCTCTGGCTCTGCCAATCCATCAATTCAAACATTTGAGCTAGATTTATGTAAAAAATCAGACCTTCATCACAACGTGAGTAGCACAAGGTGATGGCCCGACGCCTGTGGTATCTCTCCAAGAAGCTAATCGGCCTCTCCCTCATCAACGATGAGATGGCGTTCGAGGAGAAGCAGGCGGTTACCACCTGCATGCAGCAGTGACTGAGGGTGAAGAGCCCGTTTTACCGCGCCGACGTCGCCCTCGACGCAGTGTGGCAGCGCTCGCTGGCGTCGTTTGCGAGCATATTTACGTCTGGACAACGAGTTGCGGGGAAAAGTGCTGATTGTGTTGCAGTTTTAGGAGCCGGTGATTAGGCTGGATTTTTGGGCTACTTTTTCGTTCCGATTCATGTATTTCATAGTGTTTGGCTTTTGAATATTTTAGTTCTTTCAGATAAATATTACTTGCCTTACAACTTTGGTAAAAACGTTTCATTTTTTTTATAAGCGTTCAGAGTCCTAAAAATGCATCAGCACTACAATCATTGTAAACAAACAAATGGAGCACCACTTGGCGCTGTTCCAAGGCCATTTTTTAGTTTATCTGGTGGTTTTCTTGCTCTTGTACGTCGTTTTGTTGGATATTTTTAATCCCTTAAGAATGACTTATATCATATTTAAGAAGCATGTTGACTGAAAACAATCTGAACTCTGAAGTATCCAGGAGGCTGACAGAGGTCCTGACTACTGAGCTATATCAATATCAAGTTGAACAAGTTATGAAATTTTGGTTGATAAACGCAAGTTGATCGGGCTCATATATCAGCAAGAAAAAGTAAAATTAAAAGAGCTTATTGTCCAAAAACAAGCTATAATATTGCAGACCTTGGAGCAATACTGAAGAGCACGCTGAGCAGGATCATGCCAGAAAATGTTGACTGATGAGCGCATATTGATGTATTGGTATGAATATTGAATGATAACTTACAACAGCAAGATAAATTAGTGCTAACTATCAAGTTAAAATCTAGAATGAATGGACTTTGGCAGTTTGTTAGATGCTATGCAGATTGTAATGTGCATCAGGTACTCGTGTCTGGCAAATGAAACATGCGATCATTACATTGCTACTGGAGGAGAAAGCTTGGATCACTAAATCCACTTTATGTTGATTTTGATGTTAATCATCATCACTGTATTTCTTGAAAAAAGGATTGTAGTAAAATTGTCAATGTGACAATCCATGCAACGATATAATCATATGTGTTCATAGTCATTCGTGATAGTCATTATTGGTCCAATATACAATGGCAAAGCTCTCAGTCTCAGCGTTTCTTCCTGTGGATGGCCAGCAGTGACTCAGAGCTTAGAAGTATTAGTTTTCTTCACAGGGCTGGGATAAAAAGTACTGAGGGTAATCTTCCACCAAGGAACTCTACCTACTTTGACATGGTATGAGATGTAGGCACAAGTAGGTAGGTGCTCAGTTCCTATAGTCAGTAGTTGTGTATGTTTAGTCGGGTTAGCTTAGATCAGATTGTTAGTTTTTTAATTTGCCAAATGTCCATAAAAATGTGACCTGAGCAATGAGCATACCTGAACCTGACTAACCTGACAGCTAACCTAACCTCAATCATCACACATATTTGCAGCCTACCCAAGACCTGCAATGGCAGTAGCACCCAGTTATAGGTAGGTACTCACCCTAACTCAATCTTACCTGCTAACCTTCAACTTGCCAAAAGTTAGCTCACATTGCCAAGCTGTGTCCAGGGAAACAGGCAACTGAGGAACTGGCTCATTGGGTGGCTGGTGTGAGTCTGTGCAGTTAAAGTGTTTCTTCTCTGAAGCTGCTCTGCACTGCTGTATGTCATGTTAGATGCTCAGAAAATGTGGGAAATGATTACTAAGCTACTTTAGTGCTTTGTTAATGCTCGAGACATGAACAAGTACAGATCCTGCAGGGTACAGCTATGAGTTAGGTGCTAGGTGAGTATGTTATGTGAATGTGCTGTTCCCTGTTTGACTGTAAGTATACAAACAAGCACAGGGTCACAGTTATATTCAATATCCACATAAACATACAACAAAAACGGCCATATAGCATAACTCCGAACACACCACAGATAACTTAAGCCTTTGAAGGCACAAAAATGTTTTGATTAACAGGACAGGTTTACAATATATCCTCTGTCCTTGGGGGATCTTGCTGCCAAGTTGAGGTATGATGACTGAACTTCAGGATTGATCAACCTTTTCTTAGCCATGCTGCTTATAAACGAGAAAGACCAAATGCTTGTTTGTTTTGATTTACAGGACATGTATACAATATATCCTCTGTCCTTGGGGGATCTTGCTGCCAAGTTGAGGTACGATGACTGAACTTCAGGATTGATCAACCTTTTCTTAGCCACTGCTTATAAACGAGAAAGACCAAATGCTTGTTTGTAAACTGCGTTGAAAATTTAATGATCCTTCAATTCTGAAATGAAGGCACAAATGAAATAGTTCCCTCTCCTTTTGGAATACACAAAGCAAAATATTTAATAAATTTTAGTGGATGGACAAGAGCAATTAGCATAGCTTTCCCTAAGTTAACTTCTGGCACTGTTGATGAATTACACTGACGCTTATTCGCTTCATGTTTTGTAACAAACGCGCTAAAACTGCAATATAACAGCACTATATGCTTCTTGACAAAATGCAAAAGTATTAAAAATTTAGCCCTGATGGCATTCATTCTTGGTGGAAACGTAATTACAAAATATTTTGTAGTAACTATTGAATTCCGGCCGAAAACAGTGCACGGTTTAAAAAAGAATCATTCCAATGACGGTCATTTCTTGCGGTCCTGAAATCGCCACTATTTCCGGCCTCTCCAACGCAACTCGTTGTCCAGACGTAAATATGCCGTTTGCGATGACCAGCTCTGTCGGTCTCGGCACCTCCCTAGGGGCAGGTCACGATTTCCTCAACGTCGATCCGGTCGAGTGGTCGGAAAGAGACGAATTCACCACGGCTTGTCGGCGACCGTCACGTGCGGAAAGTGAACAACTTTGCGGAAAAGTGTTGGACTGTTACCCTCATCAGCGGGTTCTTGCAGCACCACCACACACGGCAAGAAACATTGACACTGCCTCCTTTAAGTCGAGGAGCGTCAGATTAATCAGATAAATCAGATAAAAATAACATCTTGGCGCCTTGCTCGTGCGTTTTACAGCTCGTATTTATCCTCTATCTCTTTTGGTCTACGGCTCAAGTTTATCGTCCACATTGTGCTTTTCAGGTCATTTGCATTGCGTATCGTTTATTTTTGTATCGTTCTCGTGCGTTTTACAGCTCGTTATAACATCCGTCACGGGCGTTCGACAGCTTGTTTGCAACGCCTACCATGCATTCTTCGCTTCCACAGCTTCCTTTACCAACTATTGTGTTTTTTACAGCCCTTTTTTACTCGTTACGTTTTAGTTTTTCAGCTCATCTTCAGCGTTTTTTCAGCTTGTTTTATTTTACATCCGTCTCATCCGTTTTTTGTTTTCAGCTCGTTATTTACCATTGATCTCGTGCGTTTATTACAGCTGAGGTCCGACGTGGTGCCGAAGACGGCAGAGAACTTCCGTGCCCTGTGCACTGGAGAGAAGGGTTTCGGATTCCAGGGCTGCGGCTTCCACCGTGTCATCCCCAACTTCATGTGTCAGGTTAGTGTCAGAGTGTCGGATATGTGTCAGGTTAGTGTCAGAGTGGGCCAAAGTGTGTCATGACGTGTCAAAGTGTGTCAGGTCAGCGTCGGAATGTGTCAGTGTCAGGTGTGTTGTAAGCGTTCAACCTCATCCCCAACTTCATGTGTCAGGTTAGTGTCAGAGTGTCGGATGTGTCAGGTTAGTGTCGTCAGAGTGTGTCAGGACGTGTCAAAGTGTGTCAGGTCAGTGTCGGAATGTGTCAGTGTCAGGTGTGTTTTAAGCGTTCGACCTCATCCCCAACTTCATGTGTCAGGTTAGTGTCGGACGTGTCAGGTGTGTCAGGACGTGTCAGAACCTCAGGTGTGTCAGGATGCGTCATTGTCACGTGGGCAGATGTCATGTGGATGTGAGTGTCAGCGGGTGTCTGGAGATCGTCTGATGTCATTCTTAGGTGCCAGAGGGATATGATAATGTAATGTACTAGGTGACCATAATATGTCACATTGAGTGTTTTTGTTGGTTTTAGGGAAGTGGCAGGTGAAAGCATCGCATGTGAAGTGTCATCCTAATGTGACACAATATTGCAACGTGCCATTTTCCTGTCATAGCTTTCCCTGATTCCTAAGTGTTATTGTCATCTCTCACGTCTCCCCAAAGCCCCACTTTCATCGTTATCTTTTGTCATTGTCCGGCTCGTGCCTATACTAAACGTGTCATGTGTCAGTGTTTTGTGTCTCTAGCCGGATGCTGTCTCTGTTAGGTTCATCTTTCCACGGAGTTAGGAATGTATTTGGTGAGGAATTCCTATCACCAGTTGATATCAATGTCATCCATAACTTTATGTGTAGGATGCCCATGTTCGAGTCTTGATGGTGGATATCTGTGCCTTTACTGGGTATCGGGCTCCAATGAGTCATTGTCTGGCTATGGTTGACAAATAACTACATGCAAGTGAATCACAGTTCTCCGTTTGGCTAGGCTTATCACTAGCCTTTAGCAAGGTGACTCAATGTAATCGTATCAACCTGTAATTGTGAGCTGCTATCTGCAGGTTTTAATGGCAGTCCATGTGAGCAATGTATTTATGCGTCATGTAGCTATCTGGCGAGGCCCCACTTATGCCTGCTTAGTTCTGCTAGGTATGCAGCATTGTCATTTGGCTTTGTAATCTGAATGTTGATAACTATCTGTTCACTGCATTTGAAGCTTAATGCCTGAAACAGACTCTTTTCGCAGTCAGGAAATCGCATGCGAGAGGCTATCTATTCAAATACATGGAAGCACACTCGCATCAATCGCACGCACCTCCCGCAAGCGATTGATGCGTGAAGAATTATAATCTATTTGATTGAATAGGCTCTCGCATGTGAGTTCCTGAACGCGGAAAGAGTCTGTTTCAGCCTTTACAGTCCTTCAAATTGCACAAGGCATGAATTCTTGTATATCGCGATGCAGCTAGCCTCCCGCCTCCGACATCCTTTCCCGCTAGCTCTAGCACACCCTCTCCCTCGTGACTCACTCGCATCTGGCTCCTCCAGGGCGGTGACTTCACCAAACACAACGGAACCGGAGGCAAATCCATCTACGGCAACAAGTTCGAGGACGAGAACTTCATCCTGAAGCACACCGGCCCCGGCATTCTGTCCATGGCTAACGCCGGTTAGTAGCGCCGCTGTATTTGTATTGTATTTGTATTGGTATTTACATTTAAGGGCGATCATGTACAAAATGTGTGGTGATTACTGCTGTCTGTCTGTCTGTCTGTCTGTCTGTCTATCTCCGTTTCTCTCTCTCTCTCTCTCTCTCTCTCTCTCTCTCTCTCTCTCTCTCTCTCTCTCTCTCTCTCTCTCTCTCTCTCTCTCTCTCTCTCTCTCTCTCTCTCTCTCTCTCTCTCGACATCCAAACGAACATAATTTTGCACTCACCTCCAATTTTGAGAGCAATTTCCCACTCCCAATTGTACTGAGAAAAGCATTTATGTGGATGGTTATCTCTCCTTCTGTTTTTACCTCATTTGTATAGAAATTCATGCCACTTCCATCCTCCCTTTTGGAGAGTAAGTTCTCTGACACTCAAACCAAAATACAACTTTTGGACGCTACTCCGTGTCACCAAAAACATTTTCCCCACACACCATCTCACCCCGACCCCCCCCTCTCTCTCTCTCTCTCTCTCTCTCTCTCTCTCTCTCTCTCTCTCACCCCGACCCCTCTCTCTCTCTCACACCCCGACCCCCTCTCTCTCTGTGTACAGGTCCCAACACCAATGGCAGCCAGTTTTTCCTCTGTACGGTTAAGACCACCTGGCTAGATGGAAAGCACGTGGTATTCGGACAGGTTACCGATGGCATGGATGTTGTGAAGAAAATCGAAGGTTTCGGTGAGTTCTTGGAGAGTTCGGGAGGGGGGGGTTGAGAGATCTAGAGAGTTCGGGGGGGGGGGGTGAAGGGGAATGATAGATTTGGAGACTAGAGACTTGGACTTTGGAGGGGGGGGGGGGGGTCAAGTGGAGGGATAGAGATTTTCGATGAGTTCGGGGAGAGATATGGCGATTAAGAGCTTTGGTAGGGGTTGGGAAATGGGTGATGGAGGATAGGGTTCGGGGATTGAGATATTTGAATGGGTTAAGGCTGGAGGCGCGGGGTGGGGATATAAGATTTAGGACTTAATGATGTGTGAAGGAAATTCATAACTTTAGACGTGGGTCGTAGTGTAGCGGATCTAAAGCTCGAGATATCGGCAACTTATCAGTTTTATTGAGTTCAATGTGCAATGATGCTTTTTATAGACCATACACAATGCACATGCTTTAGTTAGGTGTGATTTCGTTGAAATACGACGTGCTCGTATTTTATCAAAGATTGTTTTATTCGGGTTCTGTTAAATTTCTCGATCATTTATTTTTCTTGCACACTACTTTCTCATCGGCACTCAGGTCAACCATAGGTATCTGATGTTTGACATCCCATCAGTCACCTGGTTATTACACCTGTGTACGCTTACACTCACTTTGGGCACATAACGACTCCGCTTTCGACTCGCCCTAAAACCCCAGTAAGTGTTCTTACACTCGTTTTGTCTTTTTGCAGGCACCCAGAGCGGAAAGCCGACCAAGAAGATTCTGATTGACAAGAGTGGTCAGCTGTGAGTCTGAGTCTGCACTGAAACCCGGCCGTCAAGTGCTAGGTCTGCGCTGAGGGCCGGCATTGCAGTGCTGGGTTTGCGCTGAGGCCCTGCTTCTTGGAGCTGAGTCTGTACTGAAAGCCGGCTTTGCAGTGCTAGGTCTGCGCTGAAAGCCGGTTTATCGATGCTGATTCTGCTCTGAATACCGGCCATCAGCGCCTGCCACTGCGCTGAATACCGGCCTTCAGCGTTCACCACTGCACTGAATTCCGGCCTCGCTGACCGCAATGCTTGAGGTCCCACTCGGTCCAACCCTATTATACAGGCATTCCCGCTTTGGGTTCTTCGTCCCCCTTCCCTTTCTCGGGGTTGGGACTGCGGCATGTTCACTTTCTGAACTGCGTATCGCTTGGAGTGACGCCGTCAGTGGGGTTTTGTGGAAGTTAACCGAAACTGTACTCACATGTGTTAATACATTGGTAGAGACTGGTATTATTTTAGGTGTCTCTGGGGAAGGAGTTGGACGCCGAAGGATGGGAAATGCTTTACGCCTGCTGTCTTTGGTATGGACCGAACCCACTTACAGTTTTTAGGAAGTCGAGTACGAGGAGAGGTTAGGCCCAATTTATTTTTTAGGGGTTATACGAGGTGGGATGGTGTAATACTGATACGAAACACGATCATTATGAATTCAGGACTGACGTGGTGTTCGTGGTCTGTAATTTTCCCATTCAGCGCCAGGGTTTCCTTCGTTATTCTTTGGGCAGCAATGATCGGGCTACTGACCAGTAATTGCATTCCGTATTCACACCTAATTTATTTTCACGCCGTCAACCAATGTCAAATTACCGGTGTGGTAAGCCTGTGTGCAAGTTGAACGGAAGGAGAATAGTGTGCTTAGTGACACTGACTAGTGTACTTTGGTTTCCAAAATGCCACCAAGTACACAAAGAAGTGATTTTTTTTTTCACATGGACGAGCTGTTCACGGCGCACGGCACGGTACGCCACGAGCTGTTTTGACGTAACGCACTTCCGTTTTGACAATCTCATCTGTAATACGTCTCGCTCGGCCTGCCCACGTGATCCCCCCCCCCTCGGCTGACGCAATTAACCTGACTGCTG
This sequence comes from Amphibalanus amphitrite, assembly GCF_019059575.1. Classification (NCBI taxonomy): domain Eukaryota; kingdom Metazoa; phylum Arthropoda; class Thecostraca; order Balanomorpha; family Balanidae; genus Amphibalanus; species Amphibalanus amphitrite. The sequence continues at coordinate 6,564 of NW_024884045.1, read as the reverse complement.
TCGACAGCTACTGACAGCCATCAATACCTGTTGACGAATACGGGACTCGTGATTGACTTGTTGTGACGACGCCCTCCGAGCGTTACGGCCCTCACAGCCACACCGAGCGACGCCAGCGTCACTTCGACCTCCGCCGTCATTCTCACCTCATAGCCTCATTACTGGTGTTGCCTGTTCACACCAAATCATTCTTTCACCCACCGTCATGTCTAACGTCGGCCGTTTCATCCCCGCCCTTCTTATCATTCTCCCTCTTGTGCCTTCATTCGTGTCCACCTCTCCATTGGAGCTGACTCCTACCATCCAAGACACCAGCGGTGGAAGGGGTGGAAGTGCCGTCGAAGCCGCTCCTGCCGAAGAACCTGTGCAAGAACCTGTTGAAACTCGTGCATTAGAGCCTGCGGGCTCCTCCACTGACTCTTCCACCACCGACTTATCCAGTCTCTCTGGTTCTAAAGCAGAAGCCGTCGATCCCTGCTCTCTACCCAAGGAGGTGGGGTGGGGCCGTGCTGCTTCGCGTCGCTACTTCTTCAACAAGTCCAGTGGCCGATGTGAGGAGTTTGTCTTTGGGGGCATGTGTGGTAACGCCAACAACTTCGAGACGCGCAAGGATTGTGAGCGACTCTGCCGACTCAAAGCGCGCTAGGATGAATAGGTAGAGAGGAAGAGGCTGTCGATTCGTTCCTCGCTATGAACTTATGAAGTAATGAAGAGAAGGAGCTGTTTGCTTGTTTCACGTATAAAGGACAGAAAGGAAAACGTAAACCAGTCGGAAGTGCGTTCGAAGGAAGAAACAAGGAGCATGTATCATTCAGGATACCGTCGGAATAATGCGAAGACGCCTGCGGCAAAATGTTGTGACGATAGTGAGGCAAAGCGTACGAGCGAGTGATGGAAAAAAAGCAAAGGGGGAGATCAGAGAAGGCCGGTACGTCGTATGAACCATAGCGAGAGAAAGATGAGGTTATTGTCGGTGACTATAGGAGAAAAACGATCGCAAGGTGGCGACTGATTGATAAAGAAACTGTGTCTGTGACGGTGACGACAAAAAGGCTTATTTCGCGATAGACTGAACGATATGAAAGGATGGAGTGCTGCTACTTGTTACCGTTCCTGAAAATGGAGCTGCAAACTGCGCTATCGGGACGGTGAGACAATGTGAGTGCGCATATCGCGACTATGTGAAGCAGGCACAATGTTACCATCTACGACATGAAAAGATAGTTTATTTTGAGCTAATGTTCCCGGTGTAACAAAATGCGGCGTGCGATTGGCATAAAATCAGACGTGCCATTCACAAAAAAAGACTAAATGAATACTTATCCCGATGAGACAATTGAATAGGAATTAGTAGCTACTTAGCTTGGACGTCAAGCCCCTTGAGACCCCACTTTTTTGCGATAATTTTTAAATGCGTGAACTCTGATTGACGATATTCTGGCAATGTGTGTTTCAGAACCTGCCGAAACTTTTATTACTGAGGTATTTTGACGCCAAACGATTATGAAAGGTACTTCTCATTCACTCGTAATGCTAACGTCAATTCAGGCCCGGGCAGAGGCTTGCGTTCGGCCACACTCGAGCCCCGCCACCAGCGCCATCTGCTCTTAATGTCATCTACTAGCGCCCGCTACCGCTACCAGCTACCGCCCACCATCAAGCCTGGATGGAGCGCGAGACGCGAGTGACCGGACGCCGGGCAAGGAGCGCCGGAGGGGTAGGGCGGAGACTAGCGCTGACGTCATTACGTGGCTCCGCCTCATGAGCGCGTAGCCTCTACCCAAACAGCAGATTCGTTCCGTGAAATTTAACATTACGAGTGAATGAGAAGTACCTTTCATAATCGTTTGGCGTCAAAATACCTTAGTAATAAAAGTTTCGGCAGGTTCTGAAACACACATTGCCAGAATATCGTCAACGAGAGCTAACGCATTTAAAAATTATCGCAAAAAAGTGGGGTCTCAAGGGGTTTGACGTCCATAGTAGCTTGCTATCGGCATTAATTTGAGATCTTAGGATCTATGTGGTAAATAAGCAGGATCGGGTTGGCACGATGGCAGTAAGGGGTCCTCAAGGTGTTGGGCATTATACTAGTAGGTATGCATTCATTCTGCTGTCTAATAAACGATCTAACGGGCCACCGTGTTTCGTGACGAGTTTGACGCATGTGGTAGGCATATCAGCACTGGTATAATTACAAGTATGCACATAATCACCGTTATAATGTTGAGCTAGAATGCTGAACACAAATTGTCCGGAGCTATTCAGTACCTATTGCTTTGTGTAACATCCCTGCCTTACGCTCATTGGTCGTTCGCTGGCTCGCGAAAAGCATCTGCAGGCGTGATAAACCCGAAAGACAGCAGAACTTCATACCTACGCTATATTTTCGTACCAAAGATAGATTCGAGCCACAAGCGACAGTCATAAGATAAGCCGCTGCCGCCTAGCATACACCAAAAGACTGCTTCAGCGTTGCGAACGATAGTATAACACACCGTATCAGATCAAATTGGACGGATTTGATAGCTGCAAGTGCAGCTTTAACAGCACTCATAAACGTGACAATGTTGCGATAGCCTCTCACAAAAACGCATCTATGTATAACACTTCGTCAGGTGGCGCGGGGGGAGGGGGTCTGAAGAAACACCAGTCTTCGGTCTACCTCCTAGTTATGACGAAAAGTACCACTGGGGGCAAGATGACCTAACGTTGCCTATACTTGACATGCGTTCGGAAACGTATTTAACGGCATCCGGATCCAGGTCCCGGATTCGTATCCATATCTGAATCCAAACAACATGACTATGGACAATCCACCAAATACGAACTGTTTGGTCTGACATCACTTCGCTGTAATGCCTATGAAATACAACATACGTAAACTATCAGAAAGAAGTAATGACAAAAGGACACCTTATCCCTATTGGTGTAAATAGTACTACGCGAAAAAGAAATATGATTGTTGAGATAATACAAAAACAGGAAATACGAGTAGAAAAACGTCAATAAAAAACGACACCAATTCAAGTTCACTTCTGTGTTCAGGATGACTAAAAGTGAACCATTTCCGCCGTTGTATGCATCGTTTACCCAACAGGTGACTCTGAATGACGTCATAGTTCATACTTCATTGTGACGTCACGGTACGGACGTTTGAGTTTCAGTTCTGTGGGCACGTCCTATTCACTAGTGTGAGATATTCATAGCCCTGACACCGATTATCTTATGACGTCATAATTCGGCACTAACCACACCACAATTCAATGCAACCAATTCCCCATCACCACGGCCATCGGTGACGTCATCCACATACTGACGCCACCGATCGAGTCCCTCAATGACGTCATCATAGCTCAGTGTGACGGCTGAGTATCTTATCCTCCAGCATCACCTGTAGCTTTTCCACGTGCCTCTCCTGATCCTTGATCTTCCGATCGAATACCTTACGTCCCTCTGGCGGCAAAAATAGAAACAAACACGTCAAACGACGAATTGCTCGACTGTTTGGAACAGCTTCAAAAAATGTGCAGATCGTTTGTTAAAAAAGCGTGAATAGAGGAACATTTCAACCGGTTAAGGTTGCTTTTAAAGATACGTAGCTTACTGTGGGAACAAGGTCACATGGGACTTTTTCCACCAATGGCGTTACAAGAGGCACACTCTGCGTCAGTTTCACTGAGGCAGAACAAAAGCACGAACCACCTTCAAAATAACAGGTTGCTACCTCTAGAGCTCACGTGGATCCCGTGTCCCTAACATTAGATCATTCACTAAGATTTATGCAGGGAAGATATCTTATCTCGAAATGACTGTTAGCACCATAAAGCGTCGATTCCACCATTAGTGGCCATTGTAAATAACACACGCTATCATAATCTCATAAGACGTGGTGAAAACACTGCCCAAGATTCGAACGTAAGTAACTCAAATAACCAGTATAACGCCTTTTGGGGCGACTAACGGAGCGAGCGAGAGGGTGGGCCTTGCACGTGCGAAATTGCGAGGGGGGTACCTCCAACTGACTTGTGCACGGCACCCTACTAATCGGTCTCTAGCGATGTGCCAAATTTGGGCACAATCGGCCCAGCCGTTCTCGAGATCTGGAAGCGGCACCCTGCACGTGCGCACGTGCAAAATGGGTCCCAACTGACTTGCGCACGGCACCCTACTAACCGGTCCCTAACTGTGTACCAAATTTGAGCGCAATCGGTGGAGCCGTTCTCGAGATCTGGAAACGACCCCTGCACGTGCGCACGTGCAGCAGCGCCCCAACTCTGGCACATGGATATGCAGTGCCTAGTGGGTGCCTACCTACATGCCAACTTTCAGCGCAATCGGCCAAGTAGTTACCGAGATATTGCAACATTTAGAAAACGGACTCCTCTTCGTTTTGCACGTGGCACGTGCATAAGGGGTCACCCACATGCATCGGGAATAGTCCAATACTTGGTAGAAGGAATGAAGCTACCCTACAAAAATTGCCGCGTGTAAATCGGTCAAGTGGTTGCTGAGATATAAGCCTCGCAAAAGCGTGACCACGGCCGGCCGGCCGGCCGCTCATACTCAGAAATTTCCGTTAATCTAAGGAAAGACTACGCTCGCTTCGCTCGCTCCGTAATAAACCCGTCATCAAATGTCAAACACAAGGTAAGTACTGACTGGACACTAGCTAAACCTGCTTGGACAACGGGACTTAAGTAAGAAATGGAGGTAATGATAGGTATAATAAACATCATCAAGAACAAAGGTCCGAGTCTCAAAACAAAACATTACATTAACGAGAAATAATAAAGAAATGACTTCACTCCCAGACTGAATTAGACCCTGATCTCTATGTACGTACCATCAATTGACATTGTCCACTGAACTGAACAGATCAACTTATGATGGTACAATTACGCACACTTTGTGATAACCGATACATCAATATAGTCCGATTTTCAAGCCAGTCTGATCGCTTACAGTGCAAAAATAAGTACCGCACGAGTCGAGCCATTGCAATGAATAGAGAGTCAAAATAAAAAATCAAGATTAAAATGAAATTTTCCGCTGGCTGGTGTTACATGTATGGAGGTATCATGTGGGCTTTACATTAGAACGCTTTCAGCAACTAGACATGCTTAAAAATTGGACCATAATCCGGCCCGGAGCGGCCCCCACCAGTCGGCACCAGTTCCATCGGGTACATACCAGTTTTATCCGGTAAATCGTCGTCGTCGGTGTGCCGATGACTTCCATCTTTGGACAGCATGTCCATCTGAACGTGCCTCAGTTTCTGCAGTCGCTGCTCGTAATGTTTCAGCTCCGTCTGAGGGGGAGGGTGCATCAATGTCAGCGACTAACGTTATCGATAATTTCGGTAACACGATCTGGACATGATAGCTTTTAAAAGAGAACTTCGCCAGCATTTGCTGCAGCAACAAAGGAGCGATCGTTAGCGGGCCTACTCTCTGTGACGGCACTTATGTAATAGTGTGGGTGTGAGATTGGTGGGGGAACGAGGGCGTATGCATGTATGAATGTTATGTACCTATGTGTGTCACCCTGACAACCACCATTCTATTATTCGACGCTGGCACTAGAATAGCCACACAAGTGTGAAGTGAGCTAATGATGTGAATAAATAAATAAATTAATAACACGATCAATGATCATACAAGAGAGTGAGACGCGAGATCACCATACATAAGCAACTAAATGCTATCAGGAACGGATTTCCCTATTCGCTCAGCAATGATTATGATTCGTATGTAATACGAATCTACATAGTCTGCTCACGTATCCCTGGCTCCTCGGTCACTAATCATAGAAAGACAGACATACCGTAAGATAAGACAGCGAAGCAGAGTACAGACTACAGAATCAGACACAGACAACAAGCAGACGGAAATTGACCTACAATTAACACAATGATTACGGAGCGAGCGAAGCGAGCGTAGCCTTTCCTTAGATTAACGGAAATTTCTAAGTATGAGCGGCCGGCCGTGCGGACGCTTTTGCGAGGCTTATATCTCAGCAACCACTTGACCGATTTACACGCGGTAATTTTTGTAGGGTAGCTTCATTCCTTCTACCAAGTATTGGACTATTCCCGGTGCATGTGGGTGACCCCTTATGCACGTGCCACGTGCAAAACGAAGAGGTGTCAGTTTTGTAATTGTTGCAATATCCGGTAACTACTTGGCCGATTGCGCTGAAAGTTGGCATGTAGGTAGGCACCCACTAGGCACTTCATATCCAGGTGCCAGAGTTGGGGTGCTGCTGCACGTGCGCACGTGCAGGGGTCGTTTCCAGATCTCGAGAACGGCTCGACCGATTGCGCTCAAATTTGGTACACAGTTAGGGACCGGTTAGTAGGGCGCCGTGCAAAAATCAATCGGGACCCATTTTGCACGTGCACGTGCAGGGTGCCGCTCCCAGATCTCGAGAACGGTGGGCCGATTGTGCCAAATTGGCACATCGCTAGAGACCGGTCAGTAGGGTGCCGTGCAAAGTCAGTTAGAGGATCCCCTCGAAATTTCGCAGTGGAAGGCTCACTCTCTCGCTCGCTCCGTTAGTCGC
>NW_024884044.1:0-27702 GCF_019059575.1 Amphibalanus amphitrite | reverse complement strand
ACCATTCAACACGGCGGCCGCGGCAGGCGAAACTGAGCCGTACGGTGAGCGGCGGCAGCTCTCTCCATGGGCGCGACCCTGGCCGGGAGAGCTCAGGCACAGTTCAGCGGGTGGGGGCGGCGGCGCCGGCGGGCCGGTGCGCCGCAGCCTCCGACAGCTGGGGTCGTCGCGGCCTTCTCGTCCCAACTCTGAGCGTACAACTGCAGCGCACGCAGTACTACATTCTTCAGAAAGGTGGGTCCGGTCGGATCTACCGACCGCCTGCATGAAGTGTTTTAATCGTTACGGTGTCGTTACGTTTTCCATTACATCGGTAAGGTAAAAAAAGCCTACATTCACCAACAAGCAAGCACGATTGCAGCAGTGCCACGGGTACTTAAATCGACTAAGAAACTTGACCTACTTGCGCCGTCCAATTTCCGGTAGGTACCTTCCCGGGCATCAATTTGACACCTTCGCACAAAATTTTTAGGTGACCTAAGGTGACCGTAGGCAGTATTTTGATACACGAGATATTCACAATCGCAAATATATTTTACATGACAGGTGCGAATATGTGGGTCAGGCACTAGGCAGCCTGCGGGGCCAGTTTAGGTTATGTTCTGATGAAGGTCAGGTCAGGTCAAGCCGGTCAGGTCAAATTGGGCCAAATTTCAAACTTGATATTTTTGCATAAAATGGGTACCTATTGATTTGAGGCAGCTCGTCACGGGGAGTCTAGGTAATGGTGGTCTTTGTTTCGTGCTATGTGGTCTAGAATTGCTAAAAATTGAGTTCAAAAATTTGATGTAATCAATTTTGAAGTTTTTTTCACTATAACTTGGCCAAAAAAGGAGGCATCGATCTAAAATTTAGTATGTAGAACATAGACAGAACAGCACAGGGACTTTCACATATATTCCACTTTTTATGAAATTCCAAGTTTTTAGGATTCTTTTGTGTTTGAATTTCTTTAAAATCAAATCAATAATGATATCGTTTTTAATTTTTAGGGGTAAAAATTTCAAAATTTTGAAAATCCAAGATACCAGTTTTATAGCAAAGTATTTTTTCTACACGACCACCAGAAGAACTTTGAAATTACTTGTTAACTGTAGCTTTTGTGAGCATTTCAAGATTTCATGTTTTTTGCTCATTTCTGCTCGAACATGATCTCAGTTTGACCTCAGTAACTTCTTACGTGTAAACTACATTCAAAATGTATTTTTTTGTCTGGCAAATCCATCATAAGATACAGAACCAAAGTCCAAAGCATAGCCACGGACCCACGACTGATACCAATACCGCAATACTTCTGCGGTGGATTGTAAGTTGTTCTTACTGTTATCATCAGTAGTATCAGTAGTATTGATATGTTTGGATCCAGTATGCTAATAGTACCGGAATAACAAAATATTACTTTCACAGCGCGCTGAATCCGCGGAAGGAAAAAAAGCAAGTTTGTTAAAAAAGACATAGAATTCAACATTACCAAAAACAAGCAAGACCATTGAGATCATCGGTAAATATGAGATAGATGAGATGAGATAGAGATAGATCGGTAAAATTACCATGACGTCTGATAAACAAAATAAGTTTCAGCGAGATAAATTTACAATATAAAAAGACTTTTTAATTAGATTCACTAAAATATGTCAATTGGCATGCTTTTTATTTTAAATAATCTGGAAATATAATTTTATTTTTGAGGTTTATATTTTTCCTGCTCATAAACGTCATCAAAAGTAGATAAGTATTAAAGGCACCAATCTGTTTTTATCTTTATCCTTAAAGAGCTTCGCTTTTTGCGGCAGTTGTGACGCGCACGTTTATTGTTGGGATCCCTCATTTTTGCACAGGGAATGTTCCTGAATATTTATGTTATTGTTGTTTAATTGCTTATAATTGTTCATACTGGGCATATTCCTGCATTGAGTAGAACGATACGGACTACTAGAGAAAGTTTTTAGTGGCATTATTTGGCTCTCATTTTATTTGACTCGTCAGTTGCAGTCGTCAGTCGTCTGTCTGCTCTGTTGTCAACTCAAAGTCATCGCTTTGGCCTTTGCCTTGGATTTTAAGGCAAGTTTACAGGTTACAGGACTCTGTTTCATGGTACAACACAACAGCTACTGCTGCAGTTACGGCTCTAACCATTCCTGATTTAGTGGGTTATGTAAGAAATGTTAAACTTAATGAAATGCTGTCATTGATGACCTCTGCCGATGATCTGACCTTTAACCGAAACAAAAATAAACTAGTCTATATTGTTTATGGTATTTGATGCTGCTGAGCACCACTTACCCCATGTCACCATGCTGATGCAGCTAAGGAGCCGAGGTAGACAGACACTGAGGAGTGAGGAGGGGTTCAAACATGCTAGGGTCACCTGACCTGACTCCTGACTGTACAGTGTTCGATTTTTTTCAGACTTTTTGGTGGCAAATCACACCTAATGGGGAAAATGCTTTCATCCCTAAAATATGAATGACCGAGTACCGACTTTACTTCATCTCTGAAAAATCTTTTGTGTACCTATTCCCAACAGCCAGTTTACATGCCACTTGACAGTTCATGCACCATGATGCACCCTCATCCTTTTGTTTCACACCATGTGAAGATCCTGACATTAAATCCTGGTTTATCAGTTGGCATAAAAATTGGCATTACACCATTTTGCAAAAAAGTACTCCAGTTATTTACTTCCCTTTTTCTCATCCTAGGATTTTTGTTTCTTCATCGGCACACCCAACCAAAATCCAATTTTAGAACACTGTGACTGTATTTCCCCGGCTCTGCTTGGGTGCCGCAGAGAACCGGCCCAGGGCAGGTGGATGTAGCATTTGAAGGGGCAGTGATCACAATAAAGAACTCAGAACAATGCCAGTGTCTGAGTATAGGTATCTAATTTCTATCAGTGTGCCAAAATGCATTGAGGATTGAAATGCAAAATGCATTGTCTTGCCAGCTGAGTTTTATGAACTACCACTGTTTCTAATGGCCTTCATGCACTGGTATTGGCACTGAATTTTAGAACCATTTGCCTTGTTGCTGGAGAGGTATAATATCAGTGACAATTTGAAGTAATATGGATCATTGAAAAAAGGAAGAAATTGACAAAATCATCTGTCATTTGCACTGTGTATTTGCTTTTCTTAAGAAAAACGCAGAGGCTCCCTTTTCGGTCAAAGAGCTAGTTTTCAAAAGTGCCCTCAGCAGCTCAGTGCTATACGGCTGCGAAAGCTGGCTGTGCAACGACATAAAACCAGTTATTTCACCGATATTGTCAGCGCTAAAGCAGCTATTGTCGGTTCGCAACCAGACATGTACGGACTTAGTTCTGGCGGAAATAGAATATCCAGACACTACCGCTATTGTCAAGGAAGTCCAAAGGAATTTCATCGATAAGTTGACCTCCCGTGAAAACTTTAATACCAGCTCAGCGTTCTTTGCACTAAATTTAGCGAGACAAGCAGGCGCAGGGGCCGGGAAGTATATTGATGCTGTAATGCGATATGAATCTGGGTCTTTTCGAGCCGCCAGTCTGGCGAGTACTCAGACCAGGATTTGTGGATCGACATCTTCGAGAAGAGTCACATACTGTCAGTTTAATCCCCACCTCAAGAGACACCCAATGTATGATAAAAATGTTCCCGAGTATGTGCGTACCGCATTTACTCGAATTCGTTTAGGCTCCCATAGGCTTAGAATTGAAACGGGAAGGTGGGCACGCTTGCCAGCAGATGAGAGGCTTTGTATGTGTGGCGCGGTTCAGACAGAGCGGCATGTGTTGTTGTTTTGCCCAGAAACAGAGCCTCTTAGGGACAGTTTCCCTAACCTGAATTTTAGGGATTTAGAAGCGCTTATGGAGGGAAACATTTTAGATTTAGCAAGGTTTTGTCACATGGTTTTAGATCGGTTCGAGTGTTTTGATCGATGACGTTTTGTTTATTGTGTTATGTTCTAAGCAACCTTTTAGTACGTATAGAAGTCTATGACATGTGTTTTTGGTGGACACGCCTGTCATCTGAGTTTTATCCATATTCATTGTATGTATAATGTTTTTATCAAGTGTCAATAAACTAACTAACTAACTAACTATGCAAAAGTTGTATCAACTCATATGACATCCAAGATCAGTTAGAAATAATGACTTGAAAGCTCAGATTTGTTTTGGACTGAAGATAGGTGTCAAAGAATACCCAGTTGGACACCTTTTGATATGGTATCTGGCTGTAGGGGATCCACGAAGGTGATCTCAGATGCTGTGTGTGGGGGAGGGCTGGCATACCCCAAAAATGTTTCTCCAAATTCCAAAAAAATCCTGTATTTGGATTCCTTACTCACTGCTTTGCAGTCTATAACACACTTTTCCTAGTAAAACCTGTTTATTCTAGGAAAAAGGCACAATTTCATTGATTTCAGGCTCTGCAAAGGGAGCATTTTTTCCCAAATGCCACCCCCGCCCTTCACACTTGAATCTGCCACTGCATCTTACTAACATGTCATGGGAGTCATCAGTCAGCACTCTCTCATCATTCTACCCAAGCAAATATATTCTGCCTTGGGATTTCCAATCATTCATTTTCTATGGTAATTGGTGGTGTCACTTGGCCCTCCTTCGCCCAGGCTTCCACCAGCTCGGGTCCGTCGGGATCCGGGGTCCGCGGCCGGCCTGGAATGTGTTTTTCTCCTCAGTCTGCCTGTTTGTCCGAGTAGACGGCACCGCCGGTGACACGGCAGGGTGGTGCTGGCCCGTGATGCTCGTACGCTCTCACGTCGGCATTTCTAGCGGTTTTGACGTTAAAGCGTTTCCCGGTCCAATGTTCAGAAAATAACTTTGTTGTTACGGGTGACTCAGAGTACAGATAACAGATAGTTTGTCTCAATAGTACCCGACAGATGCATCTTAATTCTTGTTAGAAGTGTATTTTGCGATCGTAACAACGGATTAAGTACGCATGCTCGCACTTTTTTATAATGGTGACAGCTACCAGCTGTCAGCATCATCTATCCCGATTCTCATTTGGTAATTTGTGGTTCAGAAATCTGTTCGGTTTCATTAGCTTTTGAAATACTTACGCCAGCGTTCAATTATTTTTGCCAGAGGGCACTGATCTTTTCTTTTAATTTCATCCTTTTTTCACATGAAATTACGGAAAACTTCTATCACCTACAGACCCCTTTGTATTGAACGAACACAAAATATTTGTATCATATTTTAACTCGGATAAAACCATCGCCAGCGGTGCGATAAGAGGAGGTCCGCCGAGCCGCCGGCCAAGCGAACTCTGTGGCCGCTGCACCGCGCCTCACTCCGGACCCGTTTCAGCGGTGCGTCCAGTCAGACTACAGCAGCAGCGAGCGGCGGTGACGGGCGGTGATGGCTGTACTGAAGCTGCACCGGCGCCGGCTGGGCCAGCTGCTGCTGGTGGTCGGGCTGCTGCTCAGCGGCCTGCTGTTGTGGAACGCCCAGAGCGGCCCCGGCTCCCTCAACGACCAGCTGGAGTCAGCGCGGTGGCGTGACGCCGACCTGGCGTCCCCGGCGGCGGCAGCTGACGAGGAGGGGGACCGCGCGCCCGTGCCGCGGCTGGTCACCGCGCCGGCGCACTGTGCTGAGTGGATCCAGGTCGGACTCATCTTCACCAAGGCCGACCAGCACCCCAAGATGAAGCCCAACCTGCTGCACACGCTGAAAAGCCTCTCGGCGCGCACCAAGGAGTGTGTCAACTTCAACATGTTCACCGACGAGCGCAGCCAGGCGGTCATTGACGCTGTGTTCGCGAAGGCCCAACTGCCGAATCGATTCAAGGTAAGCCACGGCGCAGCCTGCTTGCCTGCTTTGTACCACTATTTATGTTTTACTTATTTATTTTTGTTGCTTTCGCCTTTTATGGATAACAGAAATAATAGTTTATTTGCTGTTGACATTGAGTTTAACGCCGCGCTAGTCGTTATGTTGGTTTTTTTTCCTGTGTTCCTATTTTGCGTGTTGTCTTTCATCCCCGGACGTGTAGCTTACCGTGGCGTATACGGTTTTTGTATTCTGAAGATCACTGACCCTCCGCTTTCCTCTCCCTTCAGGTGACCAGTCATGCGATCGCACCGATGGCCGAACAGATGAAGTCGCTGATCGAGATTCTGCAGGTGCACTTCGCTCCGCGCAAAGGCACCTACTACAACGACGTCCTTTTCTTCCTCACGACTACCATGCACCGCTCGCTGCCGGGCCTGGACCGGCTCATCATGCTCGACATTGACGTGAGTGTGCGTGACGATCTGGCGCAGCTAGCGCGCCACTTTGAGCACTTCTCGTCCGAGCACGTGATGGGTCTCAGCTGGGAGCTGTCGCCCGTGTACCGCCACGTGCTGACCGCCTACCGAGAGCGCACGGGTAACGTGACGGCCGGCGGCGCGCCGCCCGCCGGATTCCCGGGACTCAACAGCGGCGTGGTGCTGCTGGACCTGGCGCGCATGCGCCGCTCGGAGCGCTACAACGCGCTGCTGACTCCGGACGAGATCTCGCGGCGCGTGTCGCGCTATGACGGCTTCAAGGGCCACCTGGGCGACCAGGATCTGTACACCCTGCTGGCGCTGGACGATCCGCAGCTGTTCTATGTGCTGCCGTGCGGCTGGAACCGACAGCTCTGCACGTTCTGGCGTAAGGTGCACCCCGATGTGTTCGATGAGTACTTCCGCTGTGACGGTCCCATCAGCATTTACCACGGTAATTGCCAAACAGAGATTCCCAAATAGGAGGAGTCACCGGTGGCACGGCGAGGGACTGAGCTGAATGGTGGTGTGCACAATTCATGGAACGGGTAAGGACTAGAGTTTCGGACGCACTTTGGTGAACTCATGCAGTGGATGATTCAGTGCACTGTGTGTGTGCGCATGAGTTTGTTGTATCATAACGTTTGTATCATCAGGGCTTAAGCGTGATCTCATTCGAACGTCTGGTCAGTATGCTGTGCCTACCTCTTATAGTTCCTTTAGCAGTCGTTTGGTTCTGCCGTAAACGTAGTGTGGTGCAGTTCGTTTTCGACAATGCCAAGTAGCCTTCTTCCGTGCGTATTACGTAATTCTTTTGCGTTTATTTGTGCACACTTCTCTCAGTTTGTCAAAGCTGGCCAGCTTGTAGAACCAGGACATCTTTGAAGTGAGTGCTTATAATTTCTTTATGCGGTCATTATGTGAAATTAAATTTTAAATATTTCAGGGAATTTTTAAGATTTAAGCTCTATTTTTGTGGTTTTGTGTTGATCTTTAAGGTTCAACTTAGACTTGTGCGTCATTTCATATGCCTTGTGTTATATGTAGTAACGACTCATGAATTTTGCCCAGTGAACTGCGTGTTCCTATCATGTATTGGGATAGCCTCGCGTTACTTCGGTTGTCTTTCTTTTGTAGGCTTATATAGCTGTGTGTACATTGATTCATTCTTTGTCGGTTGTGCCTCGGCTTGTGTTTGTCTTTCTAGGTAATACATATTTTTACATCTCACTGTGCGTTTTTTAGGCTTCTGTATAGGGCATGGATAAATGAACTGCTTATGTAAATCTACGGCACCTACTCACTCAAATCTACACACTCAGGACAGACTTAGCTCTTAGCCTCTCACATCATCTACTCTGATCGGCGTTGTCTCATTGAATGTTCATTGGTACCCCAACCCAACAAGTGCCTAAAAGCTCCATCTGCACGAGCTATCTTTGACCGAATGGCGGATGTCCGCTGGTCGGGGGGCCGGCATGGCGCGGACCCGTCCCCTTTGTAGTAGGCGAGGGGCGATTGCGAGTTGCGACACAGCAGCTATGGCGGACGCTGCCATTTGCACACACGTGTCCGATGCTGGCATTTCATCCGGCTTTTCCGCTGATAAGCTCGGTTGGTATCTGCTCACAAATGTTCGTCGCTCATAGACTCGCCGGCGAGCTCGGCTGCCGCCCTTTGCACACAAGCACTCGCCACCAGTACACGCTCATTCAGGAGCTCCTGAGACACGCAGGTGAGTGGCAATATAGGGACTTGAGGTTTGCAAATGACTGACGAGTGATTCGGACACTAGCTGATTTCTGTCTAGTGTTTGCTTGTTTATTTAAAGCCGAAACAAAGCAAAACACCAAGAAACATTGCAAAGTGCAAACCATCAGATATTGGAATGAGCTTGTCCTTTCTCAATGATTAGGGATCATGACTTTATGTCCTACTTGTGGGATCCGTTCATCGACATTTTAGGGGTCAGTAACTGCAGACCAAAGTGGGATAGCCATTCTGGAAAGGCTTCAATAAACTCAGAAAGAGCTCGAATCGGACAATTTGCTACATGAATTATACGGGGAGGTCAAACATCCTAATCCTGACTTTGACCTGACATTAACATGAAGTCAACACCTGAGTAGACCTCAATGGTGTTCTAACATTAAATTCTAACTAGTCCAGCTAAGGGCGAAACGGCGGGGAAGCGCCCACCCGCTCCGGCCCCTCGGTATCAAAACAGCCTTGTTGAATATCAAGGCCGATTGTTAGCTGTTTGATATCGTTATGTCCCAAATGCCATCTGATTGACGTTTCTAGTTAAGTCCTTTCAGCTCTCGCCCTTCAAACATTGTTATATAGTATCATGACCAGCAATCTTTTTCTTTCTTTTCACAGAACTTGGCAGATTTTCGAAAAACGGAGCACCATAGCCACCAACCGATGAGCACGGCTCACGCCTATGGAAGGAAGCTGACACGCTCGTGATGAAGCGGTTGCTGTCCCTCCCGAGGTCAAGTCGGTGCCGTGGTCTCCACAAGAGGCCATGACCTGTCAGTGGGAGGGATCCGACCTTTCCGCTTCAATCATGGTAAGTCAGTTTGAGACAAACCACACAGACCACGGTCAGGCCACGACTGACTGTATTTTACTGGCAACGGCCAATACCACAGCAGGACCTCCTCAGGTCGCCGGTAGATGGCCAATAGCCATCGAAAATGTGGCAAACATGAAACAACCATCCGTTCTCGAGTTTGTGGGAATAGGTTGTAGCGAATGAACTCCTAGGCTGCAGCACCATCGTCTTCCTGTTCTGACCAGGCTGGTGCAACATTTAGGATGCTGTTCGTCCCTTCTCTCCGTCCTCTACTAGCCTGTCAGCTGGATCATCGAGATTCTGAACAACTGTTGCGTTACTTTTCTTTCGCGGTTTCATTTGTTCCATTTTACCCGCCTCACTACTGCGCTTGAAAGCCATTCTGAAAGGTGTCAATAATAAACTCAGAACGAGTTTCAATCGGACGACGCACGAACGCGGTGCGGGGTACGACGCTCTTACACAGAATAAGCCTCAGACTCAGTGAGCGGCGATTTGCTGCAGCCAACCTACAGAACGGCAATAATACACAAATTAAAACATAGACTCTATACATACGATTCCTCCCGCGCTCACCTGTACTACCTTACCTTACCTTACCTTACCTTACGGTCTCGGGATTTTTAGACATAATGGCCTGTGGTACCCGATCTTATCGAGCTCCTGGGATTGTGGCTTTACGAGATCAATCAGGATCAGGTATGGAGTATATGATGTGGGACCAGTGTGCGTCCAGTCTTGCCTGCATCAACCTCGCCTGCATCAAGCGAGGGTGCATCAACCACCTCGGAGGGCAGTCCATTCCAGTCGTTCACGACTCGGGCGGCAAAGGCCGACCGCCTCACCCTCGAGGCTGCTGGAAACTTCTGGATTTTAAACTGATGTCCCCGAGTAACTCCTCCAGCCAGAACGAAGAATGACCTGGGGTCGGCATCGACCCCTCCGTGAAATAGTTGGTATGTGAAGATCATATCACCTCTCAGTCGTCTATAATGCAGAGATGGCATCTTGAGTTGTTTGAGTCGCTCCGTGTAGGGTTTGTGGCGGATGCTCTCTACCAGCCGGGGTGCCCTGCGCTGAACTCTTTCGACCTGTCGCTGATCCGCTCTGTTGATGTGTAATGTACTCGTGATGCCAGCGGCAGCGCTACCGCCAAGTGCCAACACCCGTGCAATCCTCCGACAGCCGTCTGCCACCCAGCCGTGGTGGTCCAGCTATTGTCCTTACTTTACTTTAGCATCCGATTGACAGGGAATGCATCACCTTTGAGCTCACACGGTGGGTCGCGCACCCTCGTGGGTTGCGGTGTGCAATACACCGTCTTAATTACAAGGTACGTTAATACCTATTACATTTATGTTACGTTAATGTTTTAACTCCGTGACTCATTCATTATCTCCGTCTTTCGTCTCTCGATTCGATGTCTCTCTCCGCCAAACAAGATAAAGATTTCTGTTCCGTTATTATTAACATAAAGCAAGAATAATGCCAAAGGGTGAAACAAGACTGCTTGGGTGAAATATTGTTCGTCTACGGGAAATTATATCGCTTCAGATAAACGCGCAGATTATCCTAACATACCCTAACACGCGCAATCTATACATATTTTACTTTACCTTGCTCCTAGTCTAGCTAGGGAGGCGGGGTGAGCACAAGGCCCCATCCTCCGGGTCAGCGGGACACCTACCTCGAGCGAAGCCAGCACACGAGAGCCCCGATCGGTCGGCGCTCACGCGTTATATTATAACCCAGCTCGAGGCGGGAGTCGGAACGGTCGGCCCGCCGGAGGTGAAAGCCAGCCTCGCGTTCCGACGCGGCGCCCGTCGACCAGGAACACCTATTCCTACAGGCACGGGCTTTACGGATGCATGAGCTTTCATAGACGCTATGCTTCAAACTGTAACGGGCCAAAATAACAAGCTGCTATAATGAGATAATGAAGTTGATGCAAACCCATGATATGCGTCTGATAAAACACCAACAGGTAAAACTGCTGTTAAAATGCTGTTAAAAGACATTGCTAAGTAGCTACATTCTGCAGTCGGTGCCGAAACAAGTTTGACAGATTGCAGGGCCGACAACCGAAAACCGGTGGAGATGGCAGCACCAGTCACAGGAACACCAGGCCAGAGCTGCAGTCTGAAACGAAAGGGTTATTGACGAGACATACATCGCTGAAAGTTGCATCGAACTCGGATGACAGCGCTGAGGGCTGATTGGGTCGGTGGGCGATGTCAGTGACGTCTGTCCACGTTCCACCGGGCGTGTCCTGGGCCAGCCAGAGAACCACCGTCTTGATGTACGTCTGTCTATCTGTCCACATTCCTCCGAGCGTGTTCTGAGCCAACCAGAGACCCGCCGTCTTTATGCAGTACAGCTGGAGACAGCCGACGCTGACAGCTCGCATCTCCGACCGGCGTATGTTTCATTGCATCGTTCATCATGTTTTTAATGGCCTTGAGTGTATTTACCGTAGTTCGCTGCCCGAGCGAGGGGCGAGATCTGACGGACGGTGATCAGCTTTGCCCGCGACAGGGAGGTGCGGTATTCTATTAATGCCGTTTTGCTGCCCTTCCGGCCGGTGGGCACGAGGTGCACCCCGAACCGAGGGATGTCATCCCGCGTCGCCACCGATGGGAAGTTGTGGCGGCCGTAGGGCCAGCTTAGTTTGGGCCACCCTTGCACATATAGGCAGAAGACGTAGTCTATTCCGCCGTGTTTATCACCAGGCTACTTGACATTGACCGGCGGAATCCGGACCCGTGCACATATAGGCAGAAGACATAGTCTATGCCGCCGTGTTTATCACCAGGCTACTTGACATTGACCGGCGGAATCCGGACCCGTGCACATACATATAGGCAGAAGACATAGTCTATGCCGCCGTGTTTATCACCAGACTACTTGACATTGACCGCCGGAATCCGGACCCGTGCACATATAGGCAGAAGACGTAGTCTATACCGCCGTGTTTATCACCAGGCTACTTGACATTGACCGGCGGAATCCGGACCCGTGCACATATAGGCAGAAGACGTAGTCTATACCGCCGTGTTTATCACCAGGCTACTTGACATTGACCGGCGGAATCCGGGAGCTTGAAACAACGGGAGCTTGCACAGAGCAGGTGCACACAACTGCGTCGAACGCTGTCAGTCACAAAGCGCCTTAGACGGCGTGCGCTTCGCATTCGGAACAAAACCATACATCGGTGCGGAGTGAACACTGGCCCGTCACATGAACACAACTGTTCCCTGGTGCCGCCCAGACACTGACAATACACTTCTCCAAGCTGACACCACACTTCTCCGCTGTCTGAGTCTTGATTGCTTTTCGAAATCAATAATCATAGACCGGTCCGAGATGAACGTTGCCCCGTCACATAACTGCCACTTCTCCTAGGCGTCATCGAGCCACTGCCACTGCAATGGTGACAATACACTTCTTCATATGCTGATTGCTGACATCACACTTCTCCGCTATCTGAGTCTTGATTGTTCTTGCAACTCAACTGACTTGACGTTTTATTGACTCAACTCAACAACGCGGTATTTTTCGTCCCTCAAATGATGGAACATAGTTTTCTTGTTTATGTTGCGTCGATAGCAATGTTTTTAATGGCACAATGGACTAATGAACGTTTCCTCTGGACTAGAATGTACGTGGACTAGACTCAGGCCTCACTTACATCGGCTCGGGTCGGGACGTCATGGAACCCTATACGTAAAAGCTCTGCGGGCTAGGGTGGGCGCGTCGAACGGCGCAAACCACACAGGCCGATCAGCTCAGGACGTACGGCGATCAGCTCCGCCCGTGACATCGAGATGCGGTACTCAATAAGTTCCGTCTCACTGCCCCCCCCCCCCCCCCTCGGCTGGCCGGCAACGGGTGTACTCCGAAACTACGAATATCATCCCGCGCCGCCACCGACAGGAAGTTGGTCTCTTGGTGGCGGCCGTTGGGCGAATTCGGTTCGTGCCACCCGTGCACAATAGGCAGAAGACGTAGTCTATTCCGCCGTGTTTATCACTTGGCTACCAGGTGAAACCCGAACCGGGGAAAGTCGTCATGCGCTGCCACCGAGGGGATATCGACCTGTAAGTGGCGCCCGCGGCCGTCGGACCATCACCTTGCCTCCTAAAACATCTTTTAATAGCCTTGAGTGCAGTTATCGCAACTCGCAGCCCGAGGGATAGGCGAGATCTGACGGACGGTGATCAGCTTCACTTGCGACAAAGAGGTGTGATCTTTGCTACCCTCCCGGCCAGTTGGTACGAGGTGCACCCCGAACGGTGGAATGTCATCCGGCGCCGCCACCGATGGAAGTTGGTGGCGGACGTAGGGCCAGCTTAGTTCGGGCCACCACTTGTGTAGGTACCTGAGGGCATAAGACAAGGTCAATGCCGCCGTGTTTGTCTCCCGTCTGTCTGGTGATGACCGTCGGCATCTCATACACGCTCGTTTTGTTCCGAGATTCGGGAGCCGTTCTATTTTCCATAACGCCAGTCATTTAGTCACGTCACAGTTTTCAGTTGCTGCAGCTATGATTTCTGTTTTTCAGTTCGCCCCAGACCGGGTCGAACGCCAGGAGGCATTGCGGGATTGTGTTTGCTGTTGGAATCTTCGTGTACTCTGAGTGACATGTGTGTTCTCGGAGCGGACGAGTTCGATGGTGTGTCTCAGTGTTTTCTTTCTTTCTCTCTGACGTGTCACCCCTTTTCGTTGCCCCTACCTCTTGATACAGAATTGTCTCCCGTCACCTAATGTATTGTACTAAGCTACAAGTGCGACAGGAAAGCAAATAGTGCGGGTTCATACCGCAAGCCAACACCTTCGAAAATACGGACAACTATTATGACGGCCGGAGTACTGCCGCAAGCTACGCTTAGACAGACATCTGATATAACTGACGGAGCACAGATAGTGTAACACGGTGCCCCTGATGCTTCTCGGTGGTGGTGAAGCCGACTCGGCTCAGAAGAAACTCAGTTGTCGTCCATTCCTTCTATTTGGCCGAGCAGGAAACACGTTTACGTATGACCCGGTGGATCTTGCACCGCCCTGTGACTGAGGTCTTGACTGTACAGTGCCTCGGTCTGGACTAACTTGACCTACCTCGTGCCAGCAGGTTTTTATATGCACGGGTCACGTTGCTGGCCTCGTGATCTCTTTGTGTGCATATGCGCGCTGACACCACACAGATGTTGCCTGACATAAACACAACGTCATTACACATTTGCAGTACCTAGTATGGTGATATGAGGCAGATGTCGCCTGTCATTACATCGCTGCGCCCTTGTCAGTCATCGTCGGTTGTGACGCATGCTGAGCTTGCAGTTCTATATACACTTGTCAACGTTTGACATGATCCAGATGTTACATCGCTGCGCACTTGTCAGTCATCGTCGACTGAGCTGGCAGTTCTATATACACTTGTCAACCTTTGACAAGATCCAGATGTTACATCGCGTTTGTGCGCCGCCGTGCGGTGAAGCATCGTTCGAACAAAGACAAGCATGATTTTGAAATTTGGGGAGTGGCGGCCGGGGCCAAATGCTACAATACCTTGGGGCCAGATGCTAAGGGGGATGGGAAGTGTTGTATACAACACCTCCTATCCCCCTTATAAACAAAGCAATTTACGCGTAAATTGCGCCGAAGCTGGAGCCTGAAGGGTACAGGACTAGCGTCCACATAGTGCCTGTAGTATCACGAAATGTTTGTTCCTACTATACTATGTTGTTGCTAAACGAGGCTCATGTCTAGGACACGCCTGCAACTCTAATAACAGTGTGTGCCGCACCGTCTGCCACCCAGTGCAGTGCACAACAATCGATCGGTTCTGGTTCCAGTGGGATGCTGCTGTTTTTTGAACCACGTGGTGGGCTACGGTCCCATCGGGCTGTGTCAGTTCTTGGGCTCTTTAACAGCTAATTCCGGTTAAGCCAAATTATTAACAGCGAACCGTGTGTGATTTAGCGTCTCCGTCAAATACTTCCATACTCCCAGCTCTTCGCAGTAAAAGATATGTAACAATTTTACCGACGTTTTTATTCTAGAAAACACGAAACCAAGACATTACAAACAGACTGCTATTATTAAGTACCTACACGCGCAACTAAAATTTTGAAGACAATCCTCGGAGAGGGAATTCAACCCTCTAGCCAAAAGCAGGAGCAGACACCTACCTCGAACGTCGCCAGCCACGAAGCGCCCCGATAGACGGCGAGCGCTACGTTTTAAGCTGTCCGAGGCGAAACCACGTGACGTGGCCGGCTCGGGGTAGAGGCCGGCCCCGTTTCGTGGCGGCGGCTGCTCCTGGGACCTACCCAGGCCGCGCTGACATTACATACATACCCCCTTCTCTGGGAGAGGGTTTAAATCCCCTTACTCCGGGGGAAGGGTGCATGTATGTAATGTTTACAGGAAATTACCTATTTCGAAAAACGAGTTTAGACGCTTCACTACGGGACATAAACCACACAAGTTACTAAACAAACCAACACCACTAGCAACATACACGGATATGATTTTCACAGTCATCATAAACAATGAGTGGACACGGGCAAGGCCCGTACCGATCGCTCTCGAAGAGTGGTTAAATGAAATAAGTTTACAAGAAATCACCTGTTTCCAAAGACGAATTTAGACGCTGCACTACGGGACATAAACCTCACAAGTAACTGAACAAACCAACACCACTAGTAACATACACGGATATGAACATAAACATAAACAATGAGTGAACACGGTCAAGGCCGGTGCCGATCGTGCCCGAAGATTGGTTAAATGGAATAAGCCAGCTAAGTGAATTTTAAACGAGAAGAACAGGCTAACAACTAATCGAACCTAAACAACTCTCTTATCGACATGTGGAGTGTGGCGGCGGCGCGTCGGGCAGGCGGCCCGACGATGTTCCCAGTGCGGAACTGCGGCGGCTCGTCGTCGCAGCGTGGTCTGGCTGCGCTGTTGCGGCGGTGCGACGGTGCAACCCGGCTGTGCGCGGCAGGACGGCGGCTCTCGAGCGGGACGGCTTTGCGGCGGCGCGTTGCACTCGGAGTGGAGTCAGCAGAGCAGCGTGGCGGCGACTCGGCTATCCACGTTTCGCGTTGAAGCGTTCGGTTGCGCTTCAGAGCGGCGGCGACTCGGGGCATGGCTGAGCAGCGCCGTTATAGCGCACCGCAGGGCAGCGCTTTGCAGGGCGGCGGCGGCCTATAGGGAACGGCCGAGCGGTGTTGCTGCAGCGGCAGCTCGCAGGGGACCAGCGGCTCTGTCCGGCGGCGCATGGCGAACCGTCCGTATTGGAGCTGCGGCGATGGCGCGTCGCCGACCGGTACCGAGCAGACCGAGCTGGACTGGTACACTCGGGGGCAGATTGATGTTCTACCACTCCCTACCCATCGGGCTCCCATGGCTCAGCATTGGCTGCTGCCAGTGTTGCCTGCCCTCAGCACTGGTCAGCACTGCCTGCCAGTGCCAGTGCTGCCAGTGCTGCCACTGGCAGCAGCCAGTGCTGAGCCATGGGAGCCTGATAGGTAGGGAGTGGTGGAACATCAATCTGCCCCCGAGTGTACCGAGCAGGCCGAGCTGCGGCGGTGGCGCGTGGCGCTGCTGCAGCGGCAGCATGGCGACGGCAGCTCGCAGGTGACCGGCGACTCTGTCAGGCGGCGCATTGTGAACCGTCTGTATTGGAGCTGCGGCGGTGGCATGTCAGCTTTCAGCGGCTCTGTCACCGGCGTCGTATGACGGACCGTCGTTCCTTACGAGCGTCGGACGGTCAGCATCGAGAGGTGGCGCTAGTAGCGCCACAGTGGTGCGCTTTGGCCGCACTCACGCGGAACCTTCCGCGCATCATCCGGCAGGCTCTCGTCACTATTGGATACTCTGGTTCGTCACTCTGGTCCCTGCTGCCTGGGTCGGTTGTTGCCCCGGGCCGGCTTGTTCCGGCTCTGTTGATGTCCCCTTGGGACGGTGTCGCAAGGATAACCAGAATAGTCATCTTCTCCGTTTTGTTTGCCAGTATCATACATAGCATTAATGGTTGATCGTTTGAAATATCTGGAGTTTACCTCATCCAGATGGGCGGCTATGTTGACAGCTTCCTCGAAGTCCGTGATCTGCCGCTCCGCTAGAGCTCGGCTCAGCATCGGGGGAAGTCCAGAGATGAACTGCTCTAGGGCAATTCGATTGAGAATGCCTCTCTGCACCGCACGTTGTTCTTCCGATCCCAGGTCTCCTGCCAGTTCCCGATAGGCGAGTCGAGCGAGTCGTTCCACCTCCTGCGCGAATTTACGCACCGGCGTCTCACGCCCCACTCTTGTTGAATGAAACTTGGTGACGAGCTTAGCCGAGTCTGAGATACCACCATACTGTTTCAGTAAGGCCTGCTTTACTCTGGACCAAGTATATTGTGTGGGAGTCAGACGACTGCGCAGACCTTCCAGGAAACTCACGACCTGACTCTCAGCCCGCAGGGGTAACAGGGATAAAATGTCACTATCGGGGACTCCTGTGAGCCTCATCAACATCTCTATTTTCTGCACCCAGTCTGTAACCGCTGTACCATTGTATTCACCCTTGAAGGAGGGTAAATTGCGTAGGATGAACGAGTCATCCTGACCTGTTGTTCTCCCGGGACCACCCTGTGCATTACGAATACCGACCATCCCCCCGTCCATCACAGGTGATCGGAACTGACCTTGTCCGGCTCCAGGCTGTCCCGTGAGATTACGGATGTCGCTGCCTCGTGCTAGGCTGTCCATCGGGACCTCGGTCTCGGGTCATAATATTCCTCGTCTCCTCCCGTCGCTGGAGGGGCCGTGGGTGGGCTGCCCACGCCTTCCGTCTTCCCCACGCGGGCAGACGCCTCCACACCATCCGGGTTTCCCATTCTCTAGAACAAGGAAAAGAACGGAAACGAAGTGGCGACTTATACCTCTCTTCCAATGACTGTCGTGGGATCACAGACACCACCCTTATGCAATCTGTACCCCCCTGGCGCCTCGTCACTGGCCGTGTCCAAAACTATGGGGCTCGCTGATCAGGCGCCGCCGCGTAGCGCGTATTGCCCAAGGGGGGGGGGGGTCGCCCCGTATACGCTATTCCCGGCCCGTAGAGTGGGGTGGTTTGGTCTCCTATCTAAGACTCTACGTCCTGACACTCCAAGTACCCGATCGCCAGGTGACCTCATGCCAGCCGTAGTCTTTCAACGCGCTGGTGGCACCACCTTGTGGCTGCCGAGTCGTCCCGTATCACCGTCACATTTACCCGGTGCCTACGTCAGGTATCTAGTGCCGAATATCATACCATGCCCATCTTTCTGGTCAGGTCTTTCGCTCTAATACGTCTTTCTAATTCGTCTTGTCAGGCGTCATTGCGCAGTGTACCGTCCTCCTTTACTTATTACGTTGCCATTATGTCCGTTTAGTATGTGTAGTCCTCTGTTCGTCCATATCCATGCTCATAAACACTTGTCTTGGGTCGTTGGTTGACCATTTTATTCGTCATCAGGGTCAATTAACAAGCGGAGTCGGAGAAGTCGTTATGGGGGTCTCCTCCTCCTCGAAGAGGGAGAGCAAAAATGCCCGAAACTCTTCCTCCTCCGCTTCTGTCTCCCAGTCCTCCGACATGTCAGACCATGGGGAGGCGCACCGCACCACCTCTCCGACCGGCTGGGAGAGGTCCCAGACGGGCTGGGTCGGGGACAGCTCATAGACCGTCTCCGACTCTGCCTCCGAGTCCCCGTCATCGTCGGAGGTCATAGGGGGTGGAGTCGGCGGCGTCGTCGGTCAGGACGACGCCCGAGCCATCTCGTCCTGGGTCGGAGTCGGCGGCAGCGTCGGTCGGGGCGATGCCATAGCTGTCTCATCCCCGTGGGGAGGCGTCTGTCCGTCTCCGTTCATGCTGAAGGAAGGGAAAAAATAAAAGTCCATGGTCAGTCGCCATTCATCACACTTATTCTGTTCGTCTCGTTAGGGTCTAAAGTTTTGGCCTAAGGGGTCCACTTTTACCTTACTATTAGGGGTTATTCATTACTGTCAGGTATGCCAATGTCACCCATTCGCTATGCCTAACCGCATTAACACAGGCTCTCTGCTTCTACTGGGTACCTATTAGTAAAATAAACATCAAACGCGAGACGGGAGTGGGGACACTGCTTCAACAGGGTGCCTGTCAGTGAAAAATGAACACAAAACACGGGACGGGAGTCGGGACACTGTAACACGGTGCCCCTGTTGCTTCTCGGTAGTGGTGAAGCCGGCTCGGCTCAGAAGAAACTCAGTTGTCGTAGATTCCTTCTATTTGGCCGAGCAGGGGACACGTTTACGTATGACCCGGTGGATCTTGCACCGCCCTGCGACTGAGGTCTTGATTGTACAGTGCCTCGGTCTGGACTAACTTGACCTACCTCGTGCCAGCAAGTTTTTATATGCACGGGTCACGTTGCTGGCCTCGTGATCTCTTTGTGTGCATATGCGCGCTGACACCACACAGATGTTACCTAGCATAAACGCAACGTCATTGCACATTTGCAGTACCTAGTATGGTGATATGAGGCAGATGTCGCCTGTCATTACATCGCTGCGCCCTTGTCAGTCATCGTCGGTTGTGACGCATGCTGAGCTTGCAGTTCTATATACTTTTGTCAACCTTTGACAAGATCCAGATGTTACATCGCGTTTGTGCGCCGCCGTGCGTTGAAGCATCGTTCGAAGAAAGACAAGCATGATTTTGAAATTTGGGGAGTGGAGGCTGGGGCCAAATGCTACAATATCTTGGGGCCAGATGCTACAACACCTCCCACCCGCGCCCCCCCCCCTTATAAACAAAGCAGTTTACGCGTAAATTGTGCCGAAGCCGGAGCCTGAAGGGCACAGGACTAGCGTCCACATAGCGTCCACCACCTCAACACCATCCGGGTTTCCATTCTCTAGAACAAGAACAATAACGGAAACGAGGTGGCAACTAATACCTCTCTTCCAATGACTGTCGTGGGGTCACAGACACCACCCTTATGTAATCTGTACCCCCTGGGGCCTCGTCACTGGCAGTGTCTAAACTACTTGGCTCGCTGATCAGGCGCCGCCGCGTAGCGCGTATGGCCCAGGGGGTTCGCCCCTTATACGCTATCTCCGGCCCGTAGAGTGGGGTGGTTTGGTCTCCTATCTAAGACTCTACGTCCTGACACTCCAAGTACCCGATCGCCAGGTGACCTCATGCCAGCCGTAGTCTTTCAACGCGCTGGTGGCTACACCTTGTGGCTGCCGAGTCGTTCCGTATCACCGTCACATTTACCTGGTGCCTACGTCAGGTATCTAGTGCCGAATATCATACCATGCCCATCTTTCTGGTCAGGTCTTTCGCTCTAATACGTCTTTCTAATTCGTCTTGTCAGGCGTCATTGCGCAGTGTACCGTCCTCCTTTACTTATTACGTTGCCATTATGTCCGTTTACACTGTCGTTTGTCTAATTCAGTTAGTTATAAAGGATGTGTAGTCCTCTGTTCGTCCATATCCATGCTCATAAACACTTGTCTTGGGTCGTTTGTTGACCCTTTTATTCGTCATCAGTCAGTCACCTGTATGATAGTCCTTTTTTTACACATTGCAAACGGTGACGGATGTCGAGGAGGTGGTTTCGACGGTAAGTTCCTCCTCAAGGGAGGCTAAAAACCGAAGGAACCCCTCTTCAATCGGGCGCGTCCGGCCAGGGCGATGCGCATTGTATAACATGCCCGACCGGCTCCTCGCCCCAAACGGGCTGCGTCGGGGACATTCTGTATTCTTCTGTCTCCGTCTCCGACTCGAGCTCCGTAGTCTCGAGCTCAGAGTCTACGTCCTTGTCATCCTTGTCATTGTCGGGTGATGAAGGCGGGGTCGGCGGCGGCGTCGGTCGGGACGGCGCCGGCCCGTCCCTGTCATTTGCGTTGGATGTCTGTCCGTCTCCGTTCATGCTGAAGGAAGGGAAAAGTATAAAAGTCCATGGTCAGTCGTGATTCGTCACACTTTGTCGGTTCGTCTTGTTAGGGTTGAAGATTCTGGCCTGAGGGGGGGGGGGGTCCGCTTTAATCTTACTATTGTGGGTTATTCATTACTGTCTGGAATGGTAATGTCACCCCTTCGCTATACCTAACCCCATCTCTGCGTCAACTAGGTACCTTTCAGTAAAATAAACATTAAACACGAGACGGGAGTCGGGACACTGCTTCGTCTAGGTGTCTGTCAGTAAAATAAAAAATGTACACAAAACACGGGGCGGGAGTCGGGACACACAGCATACATAGCATATTGATATCATGCCATACACGCCTTACACCCACACCAACAGCTGAAAAAAGTTTTAGACTCAAGCTGTGGGCGGCGTTTCCCACCACCGCCGTGCGGTGAGGTCATGAGGTCAACGCCCTCCCGCAGCCCTCCCCCAGTCCCGTGTGCGTGTGTAGTGGCGGCGCGGTGTCCGTTCTGTGACCATGACTGTCAGTTTCACTGACCTTGACCTTCGGCTCGCGGTACCGTGAACCCCAACGGACCTAGTGATTTATACTTTCACCGGCTGGAGGCCGGGAACATGAAAACCGTTAAACAAAACAAGCACCTCTACAAGCCAGTAGGAGCCTGTCCAGAGGCCTCTTGCACCAAAATCCTCTTGCACCAATGCTTGAATTATTTTGCATCGTATACCCAGTCTAAGTCTCAAATGTAACAATTTGCGTGCAAAATTTAGCAAGCACATGTAGGATTATGTATTGGGCTATTGCAAACAAATTTACCACCTTTAGATTAGCTTATTCTGAAACCGGTTTTTCGATTTTACCTAGCTAGGTAGTTTGGTGCAAGAGGCCTCAGGTCTCTTAATCGAGCTGATTAAGATCACATCCCGGACGAGCCCCCAGTGTGAATTTATAAGTGGTGTTAGGGTTGGGAGGAGGATGAGGATAATTGGGAGAAGGAGGAAGATGTTTGAAGAGGTGTGGATAGGTGTGCGGATAGACACAGGCCCGCCTACTGGCTGCTGTTACTGTTCATCTGCTATTACTATTACTCGTGGTGTCTAAGGGTGTTTTCTAATCTGTACCATCTGCACAATCCTACTCATCGTTGTCTAGGGGTATCGTCTTAACACTGTACGATCCTGTAGCCGTCAACCAGTAACCGTTGTCTAGGGGTGAACTGAAACTTTACCAACTACTGTGGTCTAGGGGCATTAACTGATCGACTGTTTGCTGGAGACCCACCAGCCCGTTCGTCTGAGATGTCATACTGCCCGTGTTCCCACATTCGTTGCCCAACCTCGAGAAAGAACGTAAAGGTATACGAACTAAATATGTATTGTATTAAAAAGCCGAAACGTATAAAAGATGAATGAATCAAAAGACGAATGAATAAGGCCGAAACAAGTCGAACAACAAAAAAGCCAAAGTGAGCAGGGTCACGGTATCCGTGCCTTGCTAAAATTGCCAAAGTGCCAAAACCATTTCGAGACCATCGAAACAAGACTCAAGCCAAATAATAACACCAACTGACTATCGCCAAAGGGAAGAACTGACTCAGTGCAAGCCAAAAATGTTTGCCAGAAGAGCCGAAATAAACTGAGTCATGTTCCATGATACAAGAGCCATCATGTTACACCTTAACTAGTCACGGTACCGCAGCCTTAACCTACAAGTAAATATCCTACGCAAGTGTGTGTATACGTGTGTGGCGGTGCTTGAGTCGAAATTTCGGCCGCAGCAGCGGTCACGAACAGGACAGAGGCTCACAGACCCTCTCAATCCGCCGGTCCTAAGACCCTTGGAGACTACACTGAAAAAAATAATGACACCTAAAAGGGGTGTTTTTTGAAGCGTACCAAAAAGGCGCAGTTTTCTGGAGTCCGATTACACCCGGAATCAGACACTTTCTAGGGTATTATGACACTGGTTGAGGGTGTATTTTTATACCGTACGGCGTCAAATGATTCCCGGAATCATACACCTTATGGAATAAAAATACACCCCAAATCAGAGTCATAATACTCTAGGAAGTGTCTGATTCCGGGTGTAATCTGACTCCTGGAAACTGTGCGTTTTTGGTACGCTTCAAAAAACACCCCTTTCAGGTTTCACTTCAGGGAGTAATCGGATCTTGAGGGTGTATTTTGATCCCACACGGTGTATGATTCCGGGAATCATTTGACGACATGTGGTATAAAATACACCCCAAATCAGAGTCATAATACTCTAGGAAGTGTCTGATTCCGGGTGTAATCTGACTCCTGGAAACTGCGCGTTTTTGGTACGCTTCAAAAAACACCCCTCGTAGGTGTCACCTCGACGGTGTCAAATGACTCTTGGGATGGTTTTTCTATACCGGTGCAGAGCCTGTTCCTGTTAGCGTCATACATCAGCGTACCGGTAATATATATATATATATATATATATATATATATATATATATATATATATATATATATATATATATATATATATATATATATATATATATATATATATATATATATATATATATATATATATTACCGGTACTATTAGTCTCCTATATGAGAAATACCGGTAATATTCGAGTGTCCGGAACTGGTCATCTACACCATCACGCAAAATTAAAGACGTCAGTGAACGACTCGAATGTATTGTGGAACACAACTGAGCGCTTCAAACAGCGTTTGTAGCAACGTTCTTATCGTTTCCACGCAAAAGCTATGGCAAACAGTTCCCCGTGAACTTATGAAGTCAACAAACCAGCCGCCATCTTGCGACCCTTCAAAACACTCGCTTTCACTCGCCGGCGGCGGAACGAGGCAGCACTCCCATCAGGCCCAGCGCCTTGAATGCTTTTTTGACTGCTAGAGGGGTGCTCACACTGGCCTCGAGGTACCCCAGAACATACTTCCCGAGGAAGAGGACCCCTTTGCGCGTCGCCGCTACGTACTTGTCGTAGAAAATATGGTGCCCCCACACCAGAAGAAGCAGAGCCTCCTCCAGGCTTCCAGTTTCCGCCACTTCCTTCCCCTCGACGACCACGGCGTAGAGCTGTCCTTTGGCCTTCAGGTGAGGGTAGCACACACCTTCTGTGATGTAGCAGTCAATATCATCTCCGAGCGCCATAAGGAGGTTGAAGAGCTCTTCGCCTGCAGGAGACAAGAATATAATTTACGTAAAAAGAGCAGGGGTGTCTGTGCAGGATGATCAACAGGGACATGATGGCGCAGGACCCAGGTAGCTGTCTTATAAGATCTTTCAGAAATATGCAGACCATTTTTCGATCAGGTCATCGCAGAGTTTACCACCGATTTTGACAACTGTTCACAAATCGGCACATAAGTCGGGAACCGATAGAGCAATAGCACCGCGGAAAAGCGCATTAGATAGCTCTTTCAAAGGCTTTGCTGAGATCTCAGATTTGACCTGAGATCAACGGTTGCGGTAAAACGTTTTTTTATTATTTTTTGACAAACTTGTATTGCGTTGATTTTACAGGCATCGCGTTTCTCTTGTCGAGACGCGTTGAATGAACTAAAAGTTGACATCGAAGGTCAATTAAAAAAAAAAATTGAACTCAGTCAAGGTCACCGAAAAGGTCATGCTGCAATGAATTCGTATCGGTGAGCTGAACGCATCCAGTGTTTTCAGCGCTCTAGCATATTTCCATCTTAACCCTCGCCCGTATTGGTGTTTTTCCAGCCGCGAACGTATAAGGGGGTGGGAGGTCCGTTGGACCCCCCCCTTGCCGTTTCGCCCCTGATCGAGCTAGAGCTTCGCGGAAAAAACGAGCGTGTTGCCCGTGACGAGAGGAAGCCGATGATACCTAATTTTAAGGTTCTAGGTCATTGGTTGACCTTGCAGGTCAGGTCAATGACCCAAAAGTCGGGAAAATTGGGACCTGTTAGAACGTCGTAAAGTGTGGCTGCTGTGGGGTTTTTCGGGGCACTGATCACGAATATCATGTTAGTTTTGATCACAGATGATGTCTTTATGCATTTAGTCCAGGTCAAGTCAGGTCAACCAGTAGGGGTCCTGCCGGGTATTCCTAGTAGGTGTCAACCACCTCTGACAGCTTCGTAACATGTTACGAAGGCACCAAAACTACTTCGTAAATGTTCATATGGTTGCTAAATTCGAATTCAGCTCCAAAAACTGGCCTAGAAACATGTAAAACTCGAAAAAGTGAACCAAGGTCACCAAAGGTCAATGACCTGACCTTCAGGTGACCTTGACACCCACCCTAATGCATGGGGGCAGCATCACATCACATGTTTGAACGCTTGAAACCACGAAAAGACTGCAAACGCGCGGCTAATGCGAGCCGACATACGCCGAATCGCGATTCCGGCCAAACATGGTCTCGAAAAGTAGGTCACAGGTCAAAGGTCATTGGGGTCAGGGTCATGAAATTTTCAGGGTAGGTGTAAAATTAATTAACGCGAGGGTACTGAAAGTTTCGTCGCGATCGGCCGCTTTTTACGCGAGTTATTCGCGAAAAACCATGGGGGGGGGGGGTCCGTTCGACCCCCCTCCCCTATACGGGCGAGGGTTAACCCTCGCTATACAAACCCTATAGGGTTTGTATAGCCAGAGTCCAGCCCGTGCCTTTCCACCAAGGCCGGAACTGCCCAAGTACTTACATGATCGCAAAGAAGACCACACTGCGTCGGGACCTCGGGCACGAATCTCTCGCCCGTGCGTCACACGCGCCTTTTTATACGTTTTCACGCAGTCGCAAGGCCGGCCACCTTCTAGCCGGCGGCGAGCTGGCGCGGCCGGCTGTCGGTGTACAAGATCGCTATATGTCGCATATGTGTTTTGTTATTTTTGCTAATCTATCAATACCGCAGAGTATTCATAGATATTAGCGCAACCTAAGTCATTGCACAGCGATCTGCTTATCGATTACACAGCTTTAAACTACATATTAGCACAACTTCTGGAGGCCTTATTTAAATACAAACACCTTATATTATCTAAATACCGTCACCCTGGCAAACGTCACCTAACCAACTTAATTACCTATTAACTACCTTGACACACTGAACTACCTATGGCATATCTCAATACACCGACACTGGCATTACACCACCGCACCTAGTTACGCGTTTTACTAAACATACTAACTCCGCCACAGAACGTAACTATTCTAATATAGCATGGACAATAAACACACGGCCAGAACGCTCCTAAATGTACAGTCCTTATCTACACACTTGATGCAATTAGCATCAATTCTGCGCGACCATCACCAATGTAAAGGTCCACCCAGGCTCTACACTGGGAGGGGTTTAAACCGAAGGAAGGTTGATCACGCTGCACCGGTGTCTTTTTTATAGTTGCTTTCACTTTTTGTTGATACCGATACAAATGCCGGCTGGCATCATACCAGAATCGCCCAATGTCCGAGTCGCTCTTCTCCGCATCGAA
The DNA here is from genome assembly GCF_019059575.1 of Amphibalanus amphitrite. NCBI lineage: Eukaryota > Metazoa > Arthropoda > Thecostraca > Balanomorpha > Balanidae > Amphibalanus > Amphibalanus amphitrite. Next base: position 1,458 of record NW_024884044.1, on the reverse strand, counting down.
CCACGCATCGCCAGGAACACTGTCACTTGGGATCCCTCACTGTCACTGCCCTCGCATTGCACGCCAAAACTCGCAATGTCCGCAATATAGCACTCAGTAACCTCCTCACGGTATTTGCGCAAGTAACACCAAACGGTCTTCCGGTCTGGTCTGCCTCTCAGTCCCTCAGTTGATAGGAATATATAAGTTGTATCAGACATTGTGACACTGCTAGGGCTGCATGGATAGCTTGCATTATCCGTGCCCGTCTTGCTAATGATCACTGTGACCAGCGTCCCTGGGTGAGCCCCACAGGCTCAGACCGCCGTGAACCGCTGCTCGTTATTTGGTATCGACATTGCAGCCGATCCCGACCTGTCGTCATCTGTTGATAGCAAGACATGCACGCCTGCAGGGTCTACAGCTGTAAATAGAAGCATAGTCACCCTTCCCTCCCTGAGACCTGTTATCGTAATGCTTTGTTATTTTTGCTAAGAAATATGACCAGGCTTTTTCAAACGCTCTTTCTTTTGAGCAGTATATCGAAACGTTACTTTGCATCGTTGTGCATAAAATGCTGCAAAAGTCGCTCCAGGTGTATCTTTACGTTATTATGCGTTTCACAAGGTTTCATATGCTAATGCTAATGGTCTCCGAGCCGCGCCGTCCTTCGCGCTTCTCCGCCGTCATTCCTGTAATCCCTGAGGGTGTGTAAATCTAAACACACTGAAGTGCACATTTGCCCTGAAGCTGCGCGCTCGCCGCTTGTGAGGTCATAGGTCAATGGGAATTTGAGTGTACAGTCTGTCTTAAAAGTACCGCGCAAAGTGGCGGTGGATCCATCAAGCCTGACCGAGAAAGGGTCTGCTTTAATTTGAAAGTCACCGACCAATTGACCAAGGGAATGGACGAGGATGTCAATTGCTTCGGTGACCCAAATTTGGCAGGCCCTTCCTCAGTCAGGCTCGATGGATCCACCGTCACTTTGCGCGGTACTTTTAAGACAGACTGTACATGCGATTATGGAGATGCTTTGGGAGGGGCCAGGGGGTGTCATCGAGGGGGGAGTCGAGTCGCTAACCGAAGTTATAGTACCTTCTTGAGCGGTATTATGGCGTTTTAACCGTCTCTTCCACTTCGGTTTGGGGGGGGGCAGAGTAAGAGAGGGTAGAGTATGGGAGGTCAAGGGAAACCGTCCGTTCATGCCGTCTCAGGGGGGGGGGCGTGTGTGGGCGAGGAAGAGAGCGAGAGAGAGAGAGAGAGAGAGAGGAGAGAGAGAGAGAGGAGAGAGAGAGAGAGAGAGATAGAGAGAGGAGAGAGAGAGAGAGGAGAGAGAGAGAGAGAGAGAGAGAGGAGAGAGAGAGAGAGATAGAGAGAGAGAGAGGAGAGAGAGAGAGAGAGAGAGAGAGAGAGAGAGAGAGAGAGAGAGAGAGAGAGAAGAGAGAGAGAGGAGAGAGAGAGAGAGAGAGAGAGAGAGGA
>NW_024884043.1:0-29366 GCF_019059575.1 Amphibalanus amphitrite | reverse complement strand
CCGGTTTAGGGGCCCTCAAATGAGGTCAATGTGGGTTCTCAGCGGTCAATGTGGGCGCTTGACCGCCACTGAAGGGCCCTCCGAGATCAGTGTAGGACCCTCAAAGACTGGTTTGGGAGCTGTTAATAGCTAGCGTGGGATTCTTGAGTCTCGTGACAATCGAATAAGGGCCAGAGCCCCATACGCCCATGGGGGCCCATTGGTTGTTTGGGGGGGCCAAATGATATGATGGCCCCCTGATTAGCCTTTGGAGGGGGGAAGGGCATGGCCCTGATCCCCCTCTGCGACCGCCACTGCACTGAAAGTGGAAGGGGGAGGGGCAGAAACAGACATTGCTGGCCCCCAGGCTGTTTGAACCGAGGCTGAGGCACGGTCACCCTGGCCCCCAGCTAGTACGCCTTTGACGAACTATGCCGACCCCAAGCAGATAAGGTCAAGCATTGGTCGTTTGTATACGCATTCTCCTGCACCGTGCTAGTATTGTCTTAGTATTCTGTATTGCCTATACCTTTTTAGTGCTCGCTGTCCCGCGCCTCGTATTCAACAAAATGTTGTCACCAGGACTCACAGTCTTGTCTCTGATATGGTTTCCTTCATTGAGTGAAGGAAATTGCGGCCAATAACGCTGTAGAAACAAAAAGGAATCCTCATTAAAGGGCAAGCTGAATAGTTGTCAAGTTACCGGGTGGTAGGTTAGGTACAGACAGCAAAAAGTGGGGGGGCCAGTTAACATTGCTGGCCCCCCCACCTCCGAAAGTGGGGGGGCCATGGCCCCCCCGGCCCCCCCTGTTCCTACGCCTATGTACTTTTGCATGATAAATGTTTCATCAGAGTTCCGCCTCATTGATGCGTGTCAAAGGATGGCCACCAAGCAAGCCACCAAGTATGTATGTGGATGGACCACAAATACATGCCTTTTGTCTTTTTGTGATCTATGTATGTACATACTATGTAGATAACAATGCAAGGCGTTCCCACGGTCATGTTAACATGCGTGTTCTTATAGGTAGTTCCGTTTCAAGTTTGCAGCCGAAGTGCCCTGCTGAAAGCAGTGCGTGATTTCTGTATATACAACTCTTACATTTTAACCCTCGCACGACCAGGCCATTTCTCATAACACGAACGACCAGGGGGGGGGGGGGTTGTTACGACCCCCCCCCTGGCGTTTCGAAACGGAAGGTCGTAGAGCTTAGCGGAAAAAACCAACGGATTGCTCTCAACGAGATCTCGCGATTGGTGGTATATTTTTTGGTCCTAGGTCAACATTTGACCTACTTTTGACCGGTCAAAGGTCAAATTTTCGGTAAAATAGACTTTTTTCAACTTTCCGCGGCGATTGCGGCAAAACGGTGAGAGATATCGACTTGAAACCTTCACTATCGTGTTCCTCGATCAATTCTCTATCGTTTGGTATGTATTTCGTTTCCCTAGCTCTAAAAATGGCGCGTTGGGAGCGCCGGAAGTCGGCAAGGTCACAGTCGGCGGCAGAAATTCGAAAAATCAAAATTTAAATTTTTGAAATCTGATTGTATTTTCGGATTTGGGAGGTCCATTTGCTCCCTGTAGAAGCTAATATTGCTGCATATTCCCATTGAGGTGACACGAATTAGCAAAATAGTGGTTCGGGCGCTTTTCAAAAATAGTACCGGACGCTGTTCCTCTTATGACGTCATAACTCCGTGACCTGACCTGACCCGGTCAATTTTCTTGCACCACACGATAGCCAATGCTTGCCCCAACATGCATGGGAAGTTTCATCATGATCCATCAAACAATGTGGGTATCACCGGCAGAAAACCTAGGGATTCGGCGCACACGTTTGGTAACTGTCGGCCGGAGGCTGTACCTCTTATGACGTCATAACTCCGTGACCTGACATGACCCGATCAATTTTTTTCGGCAAAAGATGCGCAAAGGTTGCCCCAGAGGGTATTGAAAATTTCAGCCCGCTACGACAAGCCGTTTAGCGTGCACTTCGAAAAAACCTCAGGGGGGGGGGTTGATACAACCCCCCCCCCCCCTAGGCGTTCTAGGGTTAAGACGCAAATTCTTGAGCGGAGGAGCGATCTGCCGAAGAAACTCCAACTGCAAGCTTGATATGGAACAGACTATAGACGCTGTTTCACGAATAGTTCAAGTCGGCGATTATAATGTTATTTGCGAAAAGCGATAATACCCGCTCGAGGTGTTTGACGTGACCTCTGATGTCACTTGTTTATCTGAGACCCTAAAATTGGGTATCATCTGATTTGTCTTTTAGTGGGCAGCATGCCTATTTTCAAGTTTGTTTGTAGGTAAATATATTTTTTTTACGGATAGCCTACGCGCGAATTGGTATGAATTAAGGTATAAGGCTTCCTCAAAACTTGTCATGTTTATGCCCCTTTTTGGCTCTCCTAACTTGACGATGAGCCATGACGTTCTCTGTCATACCTAGTGGAGCTGGATACTTCCATTTCGCGTCTAGCTATAGACGCGTCTACATGTTAGTCGCCAGTTGGACGCCAGTGGAAGTATCCACCCATAGGTATGTTTCAGTTTTTTTTAGGTGGGATCAAAAGCGCAGTTATTGGACAGTGACAGCGTCTGCGTTTATGACCTTGACCTGATGGCGATTTGGCCTAATGTCACAAAAAGTCAGTCTTCGTATTATTTCTAGGTCATATGTTACACACTACACAACAATGTTCGCTATTTACATCTAAAACTCTATTCTCAGCACCTGTTTGAAGTTTACGTCTGCCACGTCGAAATTTGCCGTGCAAGAGTCTATAGGCCAATTTTTGTACTTCAAAAGATATCGAATTGTGGTAGAAAAGATATTGAAAGTTTCGGGCTTCTTTCTCTAAGCGTTTGGAAGCTATCGCAAAATATCGTACTGACAAGCGAGCGCAAAAACTCGCACTCGAATAGGATAGTCTTCCGAGAGCCAAAGAACGCTAGTTCTTATCCCGACAAATGCGTCTTTATAAAAGTACATAGTTAGGTACCCCAAGAAATGCGCTCTAACAAACGAATATTTTCCACCGTAGGTAATATTTATTTATGACAAACGCACCATTGTATTTGCAGAAACAACACGATCACTCGCAATTACATAAACGTATCACTCAGCATTCAGTAAAACAAGCAAATAAATTAATGTAACTTAAAGCAACAAACAACACAACATACTGATCCAACAACAGGAAACCCGCATTTGCATGCCTTTCGGGAACATCGTCACAGACACAATGTCAGCTATTCACAATGCGATACACTTCGCATGCCGCCTAGCACTTGTATATCGAGCCGCTACACGCCGCTCCGTTAAGTTCGGTAACCTGACTCCGTGTCGGGCCGACCCAGGCTGGTTCGGAGAGCTGACTTCGAGTCGGGCCGACCCGGGCGCAGCTCAGCAGCAGCTGGCCGGAGCCCAGCGCAGCTCAGCAGCAGCTGGTCGGGCCTGCTGGCCGGGGACCGGCGCAGCTCAGCCGCGGTGCAGCAGCAGCTGGCCGGGCACCTGCTGGTCGCGCCGGCGCGTCAGCAGGTCCGCCAGCGGCCCATCGCTCGAGCTCGGGCGGCGGGGGTGAGCCGAGGGGGGCAGGCCCGATCCCGGCCTCGCAGGCAGGCGCTGGCCGAACTGGCCAGGTCCCGGACGGAAGCCGGGCGGAGGTCGTGACTGGAACCCGGTCGGGGGCGGCCGCCGGAAGCCGGGCGGGGGCCGCCGCTGCAGCTCCGGCCGCGGCCTCGGTCCGTCGGGGGACGATTCGGACGGCCTCTGCTGAAACTCAACTGGGTGCCTGTCCTGGTCCGGAGCGCCGGAAGGTCGGGCTCTCGGTGGCGCCCTCGTCTGCTCGTCGGTCTCAGACGGTCTCTGCTGGAACCCGAACGGGGGCCTACGCTGACCAGTCGGCGGTCTGCGCTGGCCAGCGGGGCCCCTCGGAGGTCTCTCCGAAGGATTCTGTTCGAACTGGTTGTGGGGCCTCTGCTGGAAGTCACTCGGAGGTCTCTGCTGGAAATCGTTTGGAGGCCTCTGTTGGAAGTCACTCGTAGGTCTGCGCTGGAGGCCATTAGGCCTCTGCTGGAAGTTGTTCGGTGGTCTCTGTTGGAAGCCATTTGGAGGCCTTTGCTGGAAGCCATTCGGAGGAGGTCTCTGCTGGAAGTCACCTGGAGGTCTCTGTAGACCGAAGGAGGCAGACGGCCTAGGTGGCCTGGGAGGAGGCGAAGGCCGCTGCTCTTGGACTGACTTTTCTGTCACCTGACTGGCTTCCTGTCTGTTGTCGGGATGAGTCTGCAGCGGGAGGCGGCCGTCAGAACTCGGACCGGAAGGACTCGGAGGGAAACGTGTCCGGTCTTTGGATGGAGGACCGGAGGTCAGCTGGTTGAACGGCGGGCCCTGAGGGCGTCCCTTGGGGACCGGTCTGCGCTGAGGCGGACCGGGACGGGGGCGTCTGAAGGGAGGCTCGGGAAGGCCTCCGAAGGACTGCGGTGGGGTTCTCTCAGTCGACTGGGTGCTGAAGGGAGGCGGTCGGTTCTGGTTGCGGTGCACAGGAGGTCCGATCGGCCTTCCCTGGAACGGAGGGAAGGGAGTCGAGCCGCTGATGGCGCCCGGCCGAGATTGCACGCTGCCACCGGCGAAGCGATGAGCTCCACCGAATGGCCGCGGGGAGTCCGGCAGGTGGCTCGTGGAGGGTCTCTGTCCGCCATCACCAGATGGTCGAGGCGAGCCGCCCGGCTGTTGGACTCCGAAATGCTGCTGTACGGGACCAGTTGGGGGCCTCGGATGGCCCGTGTTCTTGGGCCCAGAGGGAAACTGCGTGGGTGCCGCACCAAGGTGCTGCCTGGGCGGGAAGCCGGGGAACGGACGCTGGTCGGGGGGACTTCCAGGACGACGAACATCTTCGGAAGGATTTGCTCCGAACGGCGGCAGGCTTCCAGGGCGAGCGGGCTCCTGTCCTGGGCGAGGACGCTGACCGAATGATGGCGGAGGCCTGGGGAGAACGGACGACTGCTGATGACTCGTCGACTCATCGGCTCCAGGGAAGCGGATCTTGCCGCCGCTCGTGGCCTTCTTTTCGGGAGCTGGCGCCGGCGTCGGCGGGCCACCGGGTCTGCGCACGGTGTGCACGACAGACGGCCGCTGCTGAGGAGCCGCGAACGTCGGCCTCGACGGGACCTGCGTCGGCCGCCGCTCTCCCGAGACAAACGTGCCGGACACCACCCGCTGGGACTGAGGCGGCTGAGGCGGCGCTGCGCTCGCCTGGGGCCCAGCTGACGGCTGCGACTGGGGCGCGCTGAAACGAGAAGTGTCCGTGATCGGCTTGAACCCGGACTCGTAGACGACCTCCGATGGCACGGCGCGTTCGGAAGAGGCCTGGACAGACTGCGGGCGGGGGCCCTGGAAGGCAGGCGATGCTGACTGACGGCCCCCTTGAACCTGTGGACGAGTGGCCTGGAACCTCTGGACGTTCGGTCTGCGAATGGACGCAGCAACAGACTGTCGCGGAGGTTCCCGGCCATTTTCTATGGCAGCGGGGCCGTAGTTCTCCCGTCTTGGGCCCCTGGCTAGTTCAGCCTTCGTCAGTACGTCAAATAGCTCGCGCAGGGGTCTGGTCGTGACCTGTTCCGCGGGGAGGCTCGGAACGATAGGCTTGGCAACGCCCTCGGAGGACAGTTCGTTTTCGTTCTGTTCCTTCTCCTCCGCCAGTTTCTGCTTCAGCTTGGTTACTTTATCAGTCAGGTTCTGCTCGGTATCGCTTTCACCGCCATTCGGTGGCCCTCGCTGGTCTGAAAACTGCTGCAGACTATCGGAGCTGGGCTGCTGCGCTGCCTGTGCTGTATCTATGGATCCCGGCGACGCCAGCTGCGGAGCCCGCAGGGGCGGCTGCGGCGCCTGGGTCGGCTCGCGGGGAGGGGCGAACGGCGGGTAGTCGGGGTACTCCTCCGCACTCGGTTTGTAGTAGACGGTTTCCTCCGTACCGGCGTCGGCCGGCTCCTCTGTGGGCCGCGCCGTGCTGGTGGGCGGCCGGGTGGGTCTCCGGCGGCGGCTCGGCCGTCTGGCGGGGGTCGCCGATGTCTCGGTGGTGGACTGCTGCGTGGGTCTGCGCCTCCTCTGGTGGGACGGGCTGTGGACAGGCCGGCGGCGGCGCAGTCCGAACGGCCTCCGCAGCCTCGGGGCCTCCGCGGCAGAGTCCTTCGCCTCAGTGCCCTGCTGGTCGGAGGTGGAGTCGGTGGCCGGTTCCTCGGACTTTTCAGCAGCAGCTGGCTTCTGGCGCCGCCTGATCACAGACAGCCGGGCTGGGTCCCTGGCGGCGCTCAGGCGCAGCTTCTTCCTGCGCTGCCTCAGGAGCGCCAGCCGGGCGCTGTGTCCCCCGCTGGAGCTGCCCTCCTCGGCGTCACTGGCCCGTCCGTCCGCCGGTCCCTGATCCTGACCGCCTGGTTCGCCACCGGCATCACCCCTCTGCTCCGCCTCAGCCTGCTGGTTCCGCTCGCTCGGAGTCGACGTCTGGTCGCTGGGAGTCGGCGTCTGGTCGAAGGAGAGCTGGTCGCCACTGGAGAAGCCTTGCTCGGTCAGGTGGGTCACGTAGCTGGCCAGCTGGGCCGCTCGCGAGCTCTGGCTGTCGCCGTCGGCGGCCTCCCCGGACCGCTCAGAGGCGGCCGGCGCGCCGCTCCTGTCCCAGGCCGGTCCGGGCCACGCGGCGGTCGACTCGCTCTGGTCGGCGAACAGGCCGAACCGGCTGCGGAAGTCGGTGTCGGCAGAGTCTGACGGCCCGCCAACCGCCGCCTGAGCCCAGACGACCACCGGGGCCACCTCGGCGGCGGGTCCGGGCCCGGCCAGGGCTGAGCAGGCGCCGAGCACCGCGGCCAGCGCCGAGAGCTGCAGCAGAGAGACGGGCACGGCGGTCACACACGGGCACAGCGAGACACAGGGCACAGCGTTACACACGGGCACAACGAGACACTAATAGTGGCGACACAGCCGACAAACGGAGCGGCGGCGAGACTTTGAGAACGAAACACAATTGCTGAGTGGAAACAGATATCAAACCATTCTGGAGAATCATGAATACTCCACTGGGACACATATTGCCCACAAAAGTTGTATCCCGTGTTTAGCCTGAAATCAGTCAGGTCCGTTCCATTCACTTTAGCGCTGAGGTTACAACTGGCAAACCTGTCTCCACACTGTTGCAATAAGTCTGACCCATTGCGCGGCGAAGCGCGAGAGCGATGACGTCAGCAATGAGCCTGCTTTACTAGCATGACGTCACCTGATATCTGAGAAATTGACAGGTTTGACCTGACCCGTGACCTCAGCTGGCTGACCGGAAGCGGAGCTCACTACCATACCCGTGCCGCTGTCCGTTATCCAAACTGGTTCGTGACAAGCTCATTGCAAAAAATAGGCCAGCTATTGCAACGATGAGCATTGGGCATATGCGAACAGGAAGCCAGGCATTAGCGCAGCATTTGCATATTATTGGCTGATAGGATTTAAAGAAACAGTTGCTGCAAATGAATGTGCAGTTCCGAATGAACTGGAATATGAGATGTGAAGCAATGCGCTTCGATGCAGCCAGTAGGTTGTTTGGTTTGATTCTAAAAGCATTCAACCTATTTAGCTGGGTGCTCTTTCATATGTTTCCATGAAACCACACATAAATAGTTAACAATGTAAAATAATATCCCAATAGTATATACGTCACGTATTCCAGAGACGAGCAAAAGCATCTTAAGGTTGTCAATATGACAAAATACAAATAAACGTTCACATGAAATGATTTCCTTGCTCGGTTTCTTTATGTACGCGTAAGATGATCAGCGTAACCTTCTCCAAATACATAGTATCATGAATTGTAGCGGTAAACCATTTTTTAGGATTTTCAGAACTGGCAGATTCCGTGCTAGAAAACCTAGTTTCGATAATTGTGATAAGAAAAGTGAAACATGCTGAAGAAAGTGGCAGAACTGCCTGAAATAAAAATAAATTGAAAAACCTATGCCGCACAGCGGTTCACGTGTCACTTCGTTTGAGCCGTTCACGTCAGAAAATATTTTTCAGTCACCCGTGACGGTCTGTAAAAACAGACAGGTGCGCACCACAAAAGGCCGCCACTGTTTCCGACGCCGGCGGCCCGGAGCGGTTTGACGTTCTCACTCCATGGCGCGCCACAGCGAAGGGCGTCACTCGGCACTCGACACAGGGCGGTCGGATTATTCAGCGGCTCACTGCTGATCGGCGGCCTCCACCCGTGTCCGATAGACAGAGCACTGGTCACTAACCGTGAGTATCCGTGTTCGCGCCATGGCGGCTGCGAGCCCTGTGTACGGGCCGGTGTCCAATGATACACTGCCGGTGGCCGGCGCCCACCGGGCCAGATATAGGTCATTGTTCGACGGCCCCCTCCCCGTCTCGGCGGCTTTCCTGCCGGGTTGCGCGGCACACCGGAAAACCGGTATACCGGAACCGCTGGGCTGTCCGCGCCGCGAGCCGCCGGCAGCCGCGAGTTGGGCAAGGAGTCGGCTCTGAGGAGGCGGACCTGCGCCCCCGGATTTCGGCGGCCTTGACCCCGAGCTGAGCAGACGCCGTGTCCGGCCTGAGTCACCGATCCGCGCCCGGGCCAGGATGAGACTGCTGGGCATTAGTGTCAACAGGTGTTGTGCAAGGTGGGCGCATCTACTAATGAATAGCATGCACATTGCACAGTGCTCATTGCACAGCGTCCATTGCACACAACTTCCGGAGGAGTTGTGCGTCATCGATACGTGGGCGGCTGGGGCGTGCTATGGCCTGGCTGTGATACTGTTACGCGGCGTTTCGCATTTGATTGTTTGATGTTGGGATGTGGTGTCGATGCTGATTTTTGTCGTGGTACCGTGATTTTCTTCCTGTTTCCTTTGGTTCTGGTCGTGATGCTCGCAACTAGTCTTCCTGTTTTCTTTGTTCAACATCATCGCCGCCGCGTAACGCCTCTCACGCTCGTCCGTCAGTTTGTCGGCAGATCATTAAGCAGTTTAGATTCCCAAAGCCCAAAATGCATAAAAGCAACAAGCTGTCGTGACTGACTAATTTTGTTTAAGTCTGAATTGTGTCAATTTGCACTCTCATATCTCGGTAAACGTTCAGTGCCTACGCATCATAGGTAAATTAAACCAAACAAAGCGCACCAATAATGCCAGGAAAACTCAATAGCCCCATTTACTGTTCAGCTACAAGCACGTTACGGAACTGTGAAGACAGAGGGAGGGAGAGAGAGGGAGAGTGAAAGAGAGAGAATAAGAGTGAGTGAGTGAGTGAGTGAGAGAGAGAGAGAGAGAGAGAGAGAGAGAGGGAGAGAGGGAGAGAGAGAGAGGGAGAGAGAGAGAGAGTGGGAGAGAGGGAGAGAGAGAGAGAGAGAGAGAGAGAGAGGGAGGGAGAGAGAGAGAGGAGGCTGTTTAGTTTCGACAACTATCGATTCGGCGTTCATGCCATAAAACGGCTAGCGGACACGACGAGTGATCACGGCCACACTTGTCCAAGTACCGGTTTCCTCTCGAAACTTGTCGACTTTGGTGACCTGATGAGACTTTGTTAGACGCGCGGAGAGAACAGGCTAAAGGCAAGTTACTAATTCGTTCGTTCCGAGCTAAAGTTGCATCGGTCAAGTACGTGTGGTGACACTTGTCGATTCTGTACTGGGTGGAACGAGACAACAATCACAATAAAATGACGCCTCGCCGGTCCTGCGGCGCGCGCGGCTCGGCGCGGCTGTAAAACGATTACCGATTTGGACTGTTACCAAGCGATGAGTGCAGTGGCACCTGCACACTGTCGGTCGGCTGTACTGAGAGCCGTGCTATTCTCTCTGGGATTGCGTATCGATTTCACTGTTCAGCGTCATAAACGAGCAGCTGGTGATGCTGTGCGACTGGTGGACACGCCCGGGCAATACAGGCCCACTCAGAGCGGTCATAAACAATATCGATCAAGGGTAGTTCATCTGACTTTTTGGCAAGTGTTTAATGGTCGGGATGGGCAGCTAGCATCATTATCTCTGGGCTTCCGCAACTGACATTATTACATTCATGCACCTCTCGTTCATTATCCAGGTCATCCTGGAAGCAGCCTATAGCCCAAAATTGACTACAGAGTGGGCCTACTCTGAAGGCAATTAGGAGCTTCCGTGATGAGCTTGTAATAACCACATTCACACAGCAACCATACTTCGGAAGTGGATCCCAGAAATTAGTAGCCCCCTCCATGCGGCTAATCATGGCACCACCATACAGCCCCGTTACATGCGATACCCCTTTGTCGTGACCCATTGCGGGTCACGGAACTCTAACCACCTCGGGAGTACGCCCGGAACATCTTCAATACCTCGGGAATCGCCCGGAATATCTTGCCACCTCGGGAGTACGCCCGGAACATCTGTAACACCTCGGGAATCGCCCGGAATATCTTACCACCTCGGGAGTACGCCCGGAACACCTGTAACACCTCGGGAATCGCCCGGAATATCTTACCACCTCGGGAGTACGCCCGGAACATCTTTAACACCTCGGGAATCGCCCGGAATATCTTACCACCTCGGGAGTACGCCCGGAACACCTGTAACACCTCGGGAATCGCCCGGAATATCTTACCACCTCGGGAGTACGCCCGGAACATCTTTAACACCTCGGGAATCGCCCGGAATATCTTACCACCTCGGGAGTACGCCCGGAACATCTGTAACACCTCGGGAATCGCCCGGAATAACCACCACGAAATTCACCCGGATATCAAACAACGGCGTCAACGTAAAGCATCACCCCTCATCTGGGCGAGCGAATCAGACACGCACACTGCGCCGCCGCTTCTCACCAGGGGCGGCGCAGGGAATCGAACAACGACGCCTGCCCGTCTCGCCGCCGTATTACGACGGTACGGGCCCAAAACTGGATCTGACCTTCAGCCAGCCAATGGCATGACCCCAGACATTCGGAAATGGGTGGAGACATGCAGCTGATATCTCATGCAACGACCAACACTGCCTTAAGTACAAATGCGCTGCTCTGACCCCAACAGAGAGACCCATATCTTATTTCTCATTCCCCGACAATTGGAAAAGTGTAATCCAGTCGATTGTGTATACCGTACCAACACGCTTCAGCTCGCTTCCATGGAGAGGTAATTACGGCCACGCATGGCCAGCCGTCGCTGTCTCATTTATGGGGGGGGGGGGCAGTAAACCCAGCGCTCACAGAGCAGTCGGGAGATCTGGGTTGGTGCTGTAGAAACTTTACAGTAAATAGGCGTCACACACCATTACATGTGTCCTAGAAGTCGGACTCGTCGCAGCCCTCACTGGTGCAGGGCATGATGTCGGCAATGACAATAAGTAGTAATAATCTACCCCATTCGATATAATGGTAACGACTGGACTATTTTCCTGGTAAGGGCGGCTGGTGTAACGCCAGGCCGTATGTCTCTCTTAACCACTACAATTGTTATCCCGTAAATTAGTCGCTGAATAGAGGAATGGAGCCAACTGACAATGACTGTTTATCTTATTGACTTGGTCCCAAAATCGTTCGGTTATCTGCTGCACTAACAATTTGCATAAATTATAACGATGCGGCGTCCCCTACCAAATGGCTGACGCTAAATAGGCGAACCGGCGCGCCTGGAATTCTGTTGAGTTTGGCGGAGTGATATTGACGTAGTTTACCAAATGTGCCAGACGCACTGAATGTCAATTAGGTGAATAGTCCTTAAGCAAGTATAGGACATTACTAAATGATAATGATACGGCGTCCCCGAAACTAAGCGGCTGCGACTAATTGGGTGAACGGCGCGTCTGGAGTTTTACTGAATTAGGCAAAGTTATATTGACGTAGTTAACCAAATCTACCAGTCACACTGAATGACAATAAGAGGGTTCTTCAACCAGAACAACTGAACAAATTGACAATAGAATAAATTGACATCTACGTAATGCCCCATTGGCATCAATTTCACTGCTGAGAGTCACTGCACCGAAGGTATAATTCATCACAAAATTAAAGCGGGCATCGCGATTACGTTTTGAGGGAAAGCTAACCAGTAATAAAACTAGACACTATATCCGTTCCTAATCATGCGTTTTTCTATGCCTGGGTTTCATCTAGAAAACGTGCCTTTACCGAGAAATATAGTAAAGTTGGAAATCAACGTACTCCGCACTTAACCATGCCGTATTATATGAAATAGAATGCAAAACGTTCAGCCGCAAAACATTGAATGCGTGTGTAGGGCGTAATTGACTAACAGCATTGCGTAATTTGCTTTGTTGGAAACGTAGGAGTTTAAATGATAGTAATAAATAATTAAGCCAGAATTGTTCATTGTTTTACATCGCTGCCCGTTCACACGATTGTAACTACGAAAAAGTAGTACCAGGGGGGGGGGGATTTTCAGTTTATGGCGGAAATTATTTGACATGTTTGCTTAAACTTCCGAAACTTCGTATAATAGAGCGTTCTGGGTTCGTTGTCAATTTGCAAGGTTTTCTTGGTGAAATAGTTAGTAATTTATAAGGTTGTCGTAACTTGTTTGTAACATGTTGAGAGGTTTCGTGGATTGTAATCACGATTGTTAGTAATTACGGTCTGTAACTCAAGTTTTCATCACTTTTCGTTATTTACTTCAGTTCTGTTAAAATCAGCCTTTGATTTTTAATTCATCAATAATGAACTTACTGCAAAGTTTCCGAGTACCACGCTATTGTAAAGTATGCTAGTACAAAATGAAATATGGCTCTCGTCAATGTAGGAGGGAATGTGGCGAAACATGTTTAGTTCGAACCGCGGAAATCAGTAAATCGGTAGGGCCGGTTACTTGAACGATTTTATTGCCACCATGGTATACCGGTTTCGATTTGGCTCAGTGAATTATTATTGTACACAATCCATTGAATTACTTGTTGCAGATTTCTAGAACCCTAAATTACTCGACAATATACGTTAATCCGTTAACGAGTCATCTACGGAAAAACAAAACAGAAACATCGAACGCTCAATCATTACTTCAAATCTGGGAAGGTGTTTCATTTTGAACCTCCTTGAGCTGCAATTGATGAATAAGCGAACTGAGACCTACTAGCAAGTAACAACTATCCGGATAATTGCGAATGCATACAGGAAAACTACCGTCAAATGGCATGCTGAGCTCCGAAGATTTTTTTTTTTTTAAACAAGATGTTGATTACTGAAATTATCTGGTATTGTCAGTTGACGTCATCCAAGCGTTAGTATGAGCTAATGACGGCAGGTTAATAGCAAAGTAATAAGAGGACAACCCCCAGATCCTCAACGCTCAAATCGACCCACTCCCCTTGATCTTTGACCGAGATATATCCTTTGTTAGCCTTGCTACCCAAGTATAGACCACAATTTCTAAAACCCGTTCTACTCTACTCATCTACCCGACCTCGTCAACCCATCGCTTCGATCATCTCCCTTTCGTTATAGCCCCTCATTCGCCATCACAGTCTAGTTTCGTCAGTGGGTTATATTGTGTGTTACGTGCTAATTTCAGGAGGAGGGAGTAGGGGTGGCAGTGGGAGCACGACATATTTGACATGCACAATCCGCGTCATACACACGTGAATGCACACAGACATAAACTAACTTCAGAGCAAGCGAAGGCGTTATAGTGGGTACAAGATTTGCACAACTCTTTATGACGACGTTAACAGTACGCACACAAAAATGATGCAGAAGTCTGAACTCCACGAGTAAGTGACCATTTACCGAGATATTTGAATCAATTGACAGATTCAGATTTTATGTTAGTGGGCGAAAAATAAAGCATTCGATAGGCTGGAGAATCTAATGCCGCCGAATGACCGGCGACGCGCTGCCGGACTTACATGATAGTTGTCGGTCGCAGGGGGGTCAAGAAGCCGACCAGTCAGCCCGGTATCGACGGCGATTCTCACATCGAACGATCACACACCGCGAATGACTGACAGTCCTCCAGCGTGAGTGAACGAATGCGTAGTGTCCCCGCGTCCGCGTCGCTGCTGCTTTTATAGGGAGCAGCGAAGCGCGTCGATTGGAATCGATCGGCCCACACGGCTCGGAGATAGGACAGCGTGTTACATGAAACTCGGTTCGAAAGAAAGTACGGCGTGTCACATCAGAAACAACCTTGGAAAAATTCCGTCCTCGGAATTTCGAAAAAATGTGATAACATCGATTTCGGTTCACAAGAAAGTACGGCGTGTCACATCAGAAACAACCTTGGAAAAATTCCGTCCTCGGAATTTCGGAGAAAATTGTGATAACATCGATTTCGGTTCACAAGAAAGTACGGCGTGTCGACTATTCCTGATGCATGTGGGTGACCCCTTATGCACGTGCCACGTGCAAAACGAAGAGGTGTCCGTTTTGTAATTGTTGCAATATCTCGGTAACTACTTGGCCGATTGCGCTGAAAGTTGGCATGTAGGTTGGCACCCACTAGGCACTACATATCCATGTGCTAGAGTTGGGGCGCTGCTGCACGTGCGCACGTGCAGGGGTCGTTTCCAGATCTCGAGAACGGCTCGACCAATTACCCTCAAATTTGGTACACAGTTAGGGACCGGTTAGTAGGGTGCCGTGCACAAGTCAGTTGGGACCCATTTTGCACGTGCGCACGTGCAGGGTGCCGCTTCCAGATCTCGAGAACGGCTGGGCCGATTGTGCCCAAATTTGGCACATCGCTAGAGACCGGTTAGTAGGATGTCATGCACAAGTCAGTTGGAGGTACCCCCTCGCAATTTCGCACGCGCAAGGCCCACCCTCTCGCTCGCTCCGTTAGTCGCCCCAAAAGGCGTTATACTGAGGCCAGTTTTACCAACAGAAAAATAGCAGCCCGGCGCAATTTGTCTGTCAAAAACCCGCCGACGAGTTTCACCAACCAGGCGAAAAAATATCCGCCGGCGTGAACAAATATCAGCCAGAAAAATAGCCAACGAGTTTCACCAACGGCAAATGCGACATTAATGGAGTGTTTATCTGCGCCATTATATGTAGAAAAACAGCCCCAAAAAATAGACAGGCGACCCCGTCTATTTTTTTGATGTCGTGTGGGAATAATTGGCCTCAATTATTCCCACACGAGGGCATCGCCGCCGAGGGCATCGAACAGGTGTTCCTGGTGCAGGTGACGGTGCTGCCCGAGTTGCTGGCGGCCGCAGAGTCGCCGCTGCCACCGGCCGACCTCTGCGTCTCGGCGCCGGCCGGCCGCGGTAAGACGCTGCCGTTCGTGCTGCCGCTGGTGCAGGCGCGGCGCCGCGGTGCGCCGGCCGCCGGGTGCGCGCGCTAGCTGTGCTACCCACACAGGCGCTGCCCGCTCAGGTGCCCGCCGTGTTCCGCCAGTACGACGCCGACACGCCGCTCTGCGTCCGGCTGCTGGGTGGAGACGAAGTGGCACGAGGGGGGGGGGGCACCAACTGGTGGCGGTGGGGCCGCGCGGCCCGGTCTCCCTGGCTGATCGTGGTGAGCACTCCTGGCTGGCTGATGGATCACATACCCAGCGCCGAGGGCTTCTCGCTAGCGCACCTGCGCTACCTGGTGATCGACGAAGCCGACCGGGTGATCGAGATGGCCGAGACGGGCTGGCTGAAAGCGGTGGAGCGGGTGGCGGCAGCCACGGCCCGCCGCCCTGCATCGCCGGCCGGCTGACGGCCGCCGCCGTCTGCGCGCCTCACCTGCCGCTGCAGAAGCTGCCGTTCTTGGCTACCCTGTCACAGAACCCGGAGGCCGGAGAAGCTGGAGCGAATGTCGCTGTTCCAGCCGCGACTGCTGGTGGCCGGCACGGCCGGCCGCCATCGCACTGCCCGGTCAGTTCGTCGGCAGGTTCACCACGCCGGCCGAGCTGAGCGAGTCGTTCAACGTGGTGGCGCCGCAGCCGCTGAAGCCGCTGCTGATGCACAAGTTGCTCCGACAGCCCGACTGGCGGCGCTCGCTCGTGTTGGTCAACTAGAACGAGGCAGCGCACCAGCTGGAGCTACCGCTGTCGGTGCTGGGCGCGCGCGAGGCCGAGTTCCCTGGGGCAGTGCCGGCGGGCCAGCGCGGCGGCGGCGCGCGCCAGCTGAGATGCTGGTGTGCTCGAGGCTATGGCGCGCGGTATTGACGTGGACGCCGTGGACGCGGTCGTGTCGTACGACATCCCGGCGCTGTTGAAGGCACACTGCGTGCGTCGGACGGCGCGCGTTAGCCGGGCCGGCCAGGCGGTCACGCTAATGTTTGAGCGGCAGCCCAGCCATTTCTAGCGGCTGATGGCGCAGGCGGGCAAGGTGGTCGGCCGGGTGCGGGAGACGCCGGTGCCGCTGTACGAGCTGCGCCAGTACGAGGCGACCTACGTCAGTGGATTTCCACGCTAGCTTCTAGTTGATCGCTTTTTTCACCTTTTTTACGCTCATCGCTCATGATTTATTTACATTTTAGAAATATTACAATGAATAGGTGTTTACCTTGTCATCAGCCCAGAAAAGTTAAAGTAGGTAAGGCGTTTTTAGTTGCATAATGTATATTTGTTCATGAACACGGATTTAACGTGTCCTTACTCTCAAATACTTCGATATTAGACCCGAGTTTTGCAAACCAGTCGAAAGGCTTAGAACGATCATTTGGTTGGGGCGTAGCCAGACGGCTCGACTGGGCGTGGAAGCCGGCGAAAAGGTGGTCACCACGCGATCATCATGTAAAGCGGTCTCCGTCGGACGATTGTGTCCGTGCGCAACGAATGATCTCGGCACACGTGGACGAGTTCGGCAGGACTCTCCACTGAGCGGTACTGGGCGCAGTCGAACGACGGTCGACGAAGCTAGCGCAGGTATTGTTACGAGCCGGACCAGTGTAGCGGGGCCGGAGCTTATATTGTTTGCTGTGTGGCGTTCCTTCGTCTTGACTGGGCCCGGCAAACAGGGCCTGCATATCGGCTGAAACCACCTAGCCGGGCTGCATGACTTCCACCTCGCCGAAGTGGGGCGAATGACCGCCCTCAGCCCTGCAATGACCGCGGTGCAGTTAATCTGGGTAGGTATCTTCCTGAGGTATGACACTCGCCTTGGCACAAGGCTTTACCCATATAGGCTTTGGCGAATCCTTAGCCCTCTTGGTCCTAGAAGTAGGTGTAATGCAGTGCGCGCGAAGCCGCCTCGCAGCACCGCAGTTCACTCGCTCGGCAGCGGAACTGTCCGTCCAGCTTCAGGTGGCGCCTCTGGGAACAATGTTTGCCGCTTCTTCCCCACTCTTTTGACATCTAGGAAAGAGGTGCGGCTCCCGCGTCGGGAGCGGGTCCCATCTATTATAGTCCCCACCTCATAAAAGGTGGGAGTGGGGGTCCATACATTGCGTGCACGTTCGACACGATTATTTTCTACAAGGTGCAACTAAAAGCAGACAAAAAGGTTAATTGCAAGTTGAAGGTATTGTAAAAATGAAAAATAATAGGCTGACAGGAAAAAAAGATCCACTAAAACGCACGCTTCCTATCGTGACCGTCATAAATGACGTAGGTTTACAATTTGGTGGTCTTGTATTGGCAAGTTTATTATAGTCTATTTTGTGGTGACAACTCTTGAAAATATATGTTATGTTTTCCAATAATAATATTTCTCAATCTTTGTTGTATTTGCTTTAAAAAAACACGCTTAACTTTATTTGAAGCATGTTTTAAATAATTTATCAATCTCCTTGACCATTATCGATATTAAAATATCAGCTGACTGCCGGCGACAAATATTTCCGGCCGATGTTGGCTGGGATTTTTTTGTTGGTGAAACTCGTGGCTGTGTGGCGGCTATTTTTTCGGCTGGATATTTTATTTCGGCGGCCGGCTGGTGTTTTTTGGTAAAACTGGCCTCTGGTCTATGAAGTTATACTTACTGAGTGCCCAAACCGGTAAATGCAAGCCAGGGACCCCAGTTTGGCTATCTCAACTCAAAACTAATGTTTAGTTGGGGTGGTCACTCTAATCAATCTTACACCTAAACGGAAACAATATCCGAAATGACCTCGTTTGCCATTTTTTAAAGTTTTACAACAATTTACCGTAGTTTTTAAGCAGATTTCGAGTTCAACATTTATCAGCACCTGGGAAGCGGCTATTATTTTTATGACCTCATGCCGCTTTTGACCTCATGCCGCACGGCTTCTGCAGCAGCTGCCACTTGCCAGTGGCAGTGGCGGCGGAACATCTTCAATTAAGGGGGCACTGCCGACTTTTGGTCCCATTGTTTTCATGCAACGCCCATAGGGCTAATGTTAAAAATCAAAGGGGAGCACGGTGCCCCGGTGCCCTCCCCGTTGCGCCGCCTATGGCCAGTAGTGGTCAACACAAAATAGGCGGCAGGATGTCTGATGGTTGACCGGACCTGACGTAACCCGATCTCCAATGCAGAAAGGTGTGACCTATTTCAGGTCTCGATTTTCCTGAGATTTGGGTCATTAACCTGACCTGCTGTAGCTCAATTAGTGACCAAACAGTTGAAGGGGGCGTGATTGACCCTCCCCACTAACACCAACACCTAACGCAAGCCGCCGCACAAACACTTATACAGATCAGGGTCAAATAGCATCGTCTCAAGGAAGGAATGATTGCTCGCTCTGGCAACACCATTTTAACGAATGATTGGAACCAGTCAGTAATTAATGAGGGGTACCTATTTTGGGCATTTATTGTTCTTGTTTTTTTTTGTTATGGCTGGCACGGATGGGGTTCAGTAGCGGCGGAACATCTTCAATTAAGGGGGGGGGATGGGCACTGTCGACTTTTGGTCCCATTCTTTCCATGCAAAGCCCATAGGGCTAATGTTAAAATGTCAAAATCAAGGGGGCACGGTGCCCTCTTCCCCCCCCCCGTTCCACCGCCTATGATAAGCTTATAGAATTATCACCCGTCAGGGCCTGCTTTGCGCTCTTACCATGCTGTCTCCGGGCCGGAAGTGCAGGCCCGTCCGGTCGAAGGTGATGGCCGGTGGCTTGTGCGGCTCTGTAGACATCGCGCTGGGCTCGGCTCCGAAACCGACGGCCATCTCCGCGGAGAGGTGGCTGCCGGCTGGCTCCTCTGCTGGACGGACCTCCTCTGGGGACCGACTCCTCCGAGCGACTCCCCCGGCGGACCGGCCGCAGCCGAGGGTCCTCTGGTCTTCGCCGCCCACCAGAGCAGCAAAAAAGACCTTCTTCCGTCCGCCCGCGACCGTGTCATCATCGTTATGTAATCGTTCGGTGACCACCGCGCCGGCTGCTGACGGGGCGCGCCGGGAGACCTGTCACATCTCGGAGCGCTCCGCTGGTCTGCCTCAGCGCTCCGTGTAACAGAAGGCCGGCCGTGAGCGCCACAAATACCGACTGGAGCCGCCCTGGTCAGCGCATTCGAACGGCCATTGTATATCTATGTGTGGCTATTTTCGGAATTACGCTTATGTAATGTGTGGGTGTGCTGGCAAAGGTTCGATAGCCGAATCCGTGCCCTCTCATTTATTCTTCTTTTTACACAATGATTGTGTAATATCGTTCAAACGATCGATTCTTAATGTTTAGTATGCCAAATCTCTAACAGCATTCGAGCTCTTCGTTCTTTTTTTCGGAATCATGTAGGTATGGCTGGTTGCAATCCTGTGTATGATAACCGTATAACAGTAATCATACGTGTTAGTGAAATTTTGGCTCGCAGCACGAACTGTGAGAATCGGTAAAGACCAAAGAATAAAGATCTTACAAACAAGGACGTTGGGATTGTACTCAGGTGATGTCCAACGAACAAATCCCGATCTGGCTGAGACTGGATCCTGCGAGATATGTGTGAGACGCATACCGAACGTATTTTGCAAGCATGCAGCAGTCCAGTTCACATATTTTCACTTGCTGTCAGTTTTCCTCTCTGTATACTTTATATCAACGTCCGTATCTTACGACGGTTAAAATCCTGTTCTACTTTCAAACAAAGGTCTCTTTCTAACGCTCCCTTGCACCTTCACTTTCATTCTTAAGAATGTTCTTATATTGTTGCTTCGACATCATGTGTTATTGCATAGGTACGGTTTTTTCCGATATTTTATTGACGACCATATCCGGAGGTGGTATAAGCGATGCTGCGCCATCAGTTTATGAGATCAAAGCAGACAAGGGACTCTTATGAGGAGTACTGACGAACAGCTAAAAAGTAAAATTTACATTGTTACGTGCACTTTAAACCTATTCTTCTAATTCCTATGGAATAATTGCGCATGCTCCGGTCACATCAGGTCACTGACCTCTGATACATGCAGAACTCCGGGCGGCCCAAGGACGCCGGACTGCCCGTTCACCAAAATTAGTCCCTGACTAATATGCTTAGAAACTAGAAAGTAATGGAAAACAAAATCTTTCAAAAATCAGTAATGGGTAACATCTCCCTCCGCTGTGCGCCATTTGCGTGTTCTGGATTCGTTCCCATGACTGGTCTGAGCTTGGGCTGGTCACGCGACCTTCTGAGTAACCGGTTATACCTATAGGTATGTCAGGTCTGACACAGATGTGACGCTCACTTACTTTCCACCAAGGTTGATGCGATTTTGATCTCTAGGAATGTTGCACTCTACAGCCCTTGTCTTATTGTGAGTTAGGTAGGGTGAATAGGTCAAAAACGCCCCCATTAACCCTCGCCCGCACATGCCATTTTCCCATCCTAGAACGCACATGGGGGGGGGGGTGGTTGCCACCCCCCCCCCCGCGCCATTTCGCCTGTTGGAGATAGAGCTTAGCAGTAAAGACCAAAAAGATTCTTTGGGAAGAGACGAATCCAATGATACCCAGTTTTACCTTCTCAGGTCAGTCATTGACCTTCCAGGTCAGGTCAAACTAAAAAATGTTGCTGTTTTGGGTCACCGTTGGATATCAAGTACCTACGCTGCTTATCAAATACCGATGACGATGCTGTTTTCTGGTGCCAAGCCAGCTAGAACCTCTTTGTCACACTATCCGACCAGAATTTTGCTGCTGAGGTCATTTCAGGTCAAGTTAGGTCAAGGTCAATTATATGTGTTTGTATGTCTGTGTGTGTCTGTGTGTATACTGATGTGTGCACCGATTGTTTTTGGGTCCATATCACATGAAATCATGATCTGAGAAGCTTTTACCAAAAATGCAGTCAAAAAACTTCACAAAAAGTAAATTCAGCTTGCCTAAAACGCAATTATCTTAGATGACCTAGGTTGACCTTGACCCTGACCTTAACCCCTGTACATCGTCGAACAACATGTTCCATGATAGGTGGGAGGTAAGACTGGCAAAAAAGGCCGAAATCAGGGTGTCAAAAGCTCACAAGGCCCATGGCAAACGCAAGATGTTGAGAATTGGCCATTTGGGTCATGACATGACCTGAAAAACAAGGTCATATCTCCGAAACCAAAAATCACAGAAACTTGAAATTTTCAGTGGACATCAAAAAAGGATAGTCGAGCAGCTATACGAAAAATCAGCCTTCTAGCTCTAAAAATGTTGAGTGCAGAGCAGAAAGACTGCCTGGGGGGGGGGGGGTGGCAACCCCCCCCCCATGTGCGGGCGAGGGTTAAGCGCGAAACCTTCTGACACTCAACCCAACACAGATTACTCAAACCTTTGGGCACCATCATGTAGCTCATTCTTGTTACCACGCTTTGAGACCAAGAAAAGACACCTGCGTGTGGTATTTAACTCTCCAAAAAGGTTTTCGCATACCCTTACAAAAGGGCGTTTTGCCCCACACCCTGGGTAATACGCCCACACCCATGTGCAAAGCGCCCCCACCCCATCCAGCAACAGAACATGATGAACATTGCAGAACTTGACGTCATTCTGACGTCATTTGTGGTCAACCTATTATAGCCTTTGGAATAACATTTTGTTGCAATGTATAAAATGGATGCCCGGAGGAGTCCTGAAAGTTTGGTGACGATACCTGCAGTCGTTTAGGATATATCAGCAAAAAAGGACACGGAGAGGCCTTTTCGGCACCCACCTACAAGGCGCTACCCTGCACTCTCACCACCGTGCAAAACGCCCCCCTTTTAGAAAACTGGGGGCGTCTTGCCCCATGCATCGAGTAGGCGTCTTTCCCCATCCGCTCCATTTCCGGTCAACAAAATATTGACAAAAAACGCGCCACTAACGCCGCAGCATAATAAATTCAACAGAATGACAATAAAACGCAGTTTTTAGTGATGTGCACAATAGCAAGTTTTGTAATATAAAGAGGGCATCAAAATATTAGGAATCTTCTGTAAAAACAACAAAAACAACACCCAAAACCAACATCAGCACCTACCTACGCTGCTCCTCAAGACGCAGAACCGGAAATAGAGACCTACGTAAACAAGCAGCTGACTGTTCTGAAAGACAGTATAAAACACCTATCCGTCGATAAGAAATACGATTTTTTAGGGGAGGCGTTTAACCCAGGGGTGCGTTTTCCCCACAGTTACCCTATTCTTTTTTTCGACAAAAGCGAGGATGGCCCGTCAGGTATGATAGTGAGGCGAATACCTACTTATTTTTAGAACTGTAGCGTAACTAGAGTCCATTTTTGAAGTAGTTATTCGTATTAGAAGAGTTATGTTATCTGTACCTGCTCTGAAATTGACTAAATGCTTTGATCTATCAAAGGTCGCTTGTCGTCAAGTGGCTCAAGACCATGTGGGAGCGGTAATTGCCCATATCGTCATCGATGTGTTACGATGACTGGGATTAGAAATGGTCATGCGTGTTAGCTAGGGAAAGTGGGGTAAGACCAGTATAACGCCTTTTGGGGCGACTAACGGAGCGAGCGAGAGGGTGGGCCTTGCACGTGCAAAATTGCGAGGGGGTACCTCCAACTGACTTGTGTGCACGGCACCTTACTAACCGGTCTCTAGCGATGTGCCAAATTTGAGCACAATCGGCCCAGCCGTTCTCGAGATCTGGAAGCGGCACCCTGCACGTGCGCACGTGCAAAATGGGTCCAAACTGACTTGTGCACGGCACCCTACTAACTGGTCCCCAACCGTGTACCAAATTTGAGCGCCATCGGTCCAGCCGTTCTCGAGATCTGGAAACGACCCCTGCACGTGCGCACGTGCAGCAGCACCCCAACTCTGGCACATGGATATGCATTGCCTAGTGGATGCCTACCTACATGCCAACTTTCAGCGCAATCGGCCAAGTAGTTACCGAAATATTGCAACAATTACAAAACTGACACCTCTTCGTTTTGCACGTGGCACGTGCATAAGGGGTCACCCACGTGCATCGGGAATAGTCCAATACTTGGTAGAAGGAATGAAGCTACCCTACAAAATTTACCGCGTGTAAATCGGTCAAGTGGTTGCTGAGATATAAGCCTCGCAAAAGCGTCCGCACGGCCGGCCGGCCGGCCGGCCGCTCATACTCAGAAATTTCCGTTAATCTAAGGAAAGACTACGCTCGCTTCGCTCGCTCCGTAACTAAGACTGCCACCACAACTTAACCCGCGCACCGACCAACTTCGCACCGACGGGGGGGGGGGGGCGGATGACCGCCCCCCCTGAGATCTCGAGAACGAAGCAAGATAGCGACAAGCGGTAAACGGCATCGGATACGCACGGCCAAGATCTACAATTTTTACTAAGGTCATTTTCAGGTCAGGTCAAAGATGACGTCACAGGGGTCGAAAAAGCCAAAATGGCGGCGCTAGATATGGAGAGAGTTTTTCTCGAATAACTTTCGAATTAGTCAAGATAGGAACAAACTAAGGGCATCATCGTGATCCTCTCGTCAATCCGCATCGAATGATATATATGTTGACCTCGAAAGGTCAAGGTCAAAGGTTGACCTCAGGTCACGTGACCTCGAGGTCATCATGTATATCATTCGATGCGTCTTGACGAGCTGAACACAATGAGACCATCCACGCGTCTGTATCTTGTTCCTGTACGGAGTTATTGGCCAAAAACCTTTGGTGACCTTTGATGACGTCACATGACCTCACAGCTGCCCAACAGCAAAACAGACCTCAAGGTAGTGAAGGTTGATCGTATATGAAGTCATGTATGGTATATGGGGCCATTCCGACCCGTTTTAGTGGTAAAAACAGGGAGTTGATTTTTCCCCCCATTGACTTATAATGGGGAGGTCGCGAAATTGACCTGACCTTAGGTCACCGATATCAAAATTCCGAGATATACAAATTGTAGCTACTAATGACCTAATAATATCCTGCGACTTTCAAAGGCCTCCGACATCTACTGTAGCTCTGGCACGGTGACAAAGTTGCAAAAAAGTGACTTGAGGTTGGGTCATTCAAAGTGACCTGGTGA
The DNA here is from genome assembly GCF_019059575.1 of Amphibalanus amphitrite. Lineage (NCBI taxonomy): Eukaryota > Metazoa > Arthropoda > Thecostraca > Balanomorpha > Balanidae > Amphibalanus > Amphibalanus amphitrite. The sequence continues at coordinate 5,097 of NW_024884043.1, read as the reverse complement.
CCTGACCTTAAAAGGTAGGAGGTTCAAACTTGCACACCATGTGTAAAATTGATGAGGTTATAGGCATACCAAATTTCGCGGCGCTACGCGCCGCGGTTTTCCCGCTATTCGCGAAAAACCTCAGGGGGGCGGATATCCGCCCCCCCCCCGTCGGTGCGCGGGTTAAGCGCCATTTTTCGACTGCGTAGAAATCACACCGGGACTTGAAACCGAATGAAAACGTTCTTTAGACATTTGACTTCCAATGGCCAGACGATGAGATTTGAAGCAGATGTAGCAAACGCATTGTAGCTATTTTCGCAACTGTTGAAGAAAACCATCATACCCCCACCCCATGGGGTAAAACGGCCTTATCGATAGGGTAAGACGGCCAACCTTTAACACGACTATAGGATAAAATATAATGTTAAGGTGGGAGGGTCCTTTTAAGCAGCGCTGTAGCTCTATTGGTTCCCATGTTATACGCCGGTGTTTCGTAAAATGAAGCAGCATTTTGCGTTTGATGCCCTCTGATGACCTGACTTTTGTCCTGACCTAAAAAAAATGACCCAAGGGTATTTTCGTCCTGGTTTTGGACGCTCTTTCCAATGTCGCTTACCTACTGCGTGTCGCTACGTGCCCCCGGAGCCGAGTTAGAAGGGGTGGCGCCGAGCACCGGCCCGGCGCGGAATAAACAAATTATATCGGAAGCTGTAAAAGACCAAAAAAAAAATGTAAGGACACCCATGGTATCGCCACTGCTAACCAGGCAGTACAGACAATGTTAATTCAAGACAACGCTCGTGACTGACCCACAGGAAACCGAGGGATCATGTCTTCCCTGGCACGAACACGGTTCGTGGATCTCGATTTTCAGACGTCGACTTTCTCTTTCTCCCGGCTGTGGGTCCCCGGAAAAGCAGCTCGCCATTGTCGATAGGAATTCCGCTCTGACGTCTGTTTCGCAACATGTGTAGCTCATGTTACTTTGTTAGAAGTTCACGCTCAAGGAATCAGTAAGTTATCCGCTTCCTTGAGTAGGTAATACTTAGTTACACCGCCAGGAAGTTATGTAACCAAACGTCGGCCATATACTCCAGTGTTCCTTTCCACTAGCAAGCGCAAACACAAAGTCCACGTTTAGAGATGACACTACACTATGGCCCTGATAAACTTATGTGTGGCATCGAGAATGAATGATTTCAATGTGGGGCTTGTTTGAGTGAAAATGTCGCCGAGTGGCCGTCTTTTCTAAGCACGGAGCGCCGCATCTCTGCCCAGCCAGTCTGCGCGCCGTACCGTCGTAATATTAACCGTACGGTTATTACGGTTATCGATTTCGGTTCACAAGAAAGTACGGCGTGTCACAATACTCCCGAATTTTCTCTCAGTTGAAATGTGTTGTGGTGAACTAACTTAAAGGGACCCTCCCACCTTCCAAAAAGTTTATGAATTGGCATGAAAGTGATGTCGCTCGGTTCAGAAAGAGCGAAAACGAATATCTACCAAATTTCACCGAAAAATATTCACCGGTTTTCAAGATATTAGACTTTTACTTTTGTTTACTTTTTGGGATCTCCGCTGTTTCTAGCGACTTTTTTTAGAAGTGCGGCGTTTGCGGCAGATGTTGCGCGCAAATAGCATATACCACCGCGTGCTACAAAACGTTTTAGTCAAACATTTAAAAATCGTTAGATATTTGCGCTGACGTCACACATTCAGAGGGGTATTCCTAAGCATTAGCCCCTCTGAATCAAAACGCTGCAATTTTGAAATTCAATATTTCCGATTTAAGGCATTTCTCGATGTTGTGAGTGCCGAAACCGGTAATTGTGAGCCAGGGACCCCATTTTGGCTATCATAACTCAAATCTAATGTTAAGGTGGGAGGGTCCCTTTAAGGCAAAAAAAAATCCGGCAAGCGGCTATTTTTCTGTTGGTAAAACTGGCCTCTGACCTGTAACGTGAAACGACATCGATAGCAGTGGGATCAATGAGACTGACACCTAGTACACAGATACAAATACCACAGGGTGTCCGGAAAAAAGTTTACCCAAAGATTCTTTATTAAAATTTGTGATTTGTATTCAACTCATCTGAAATTTATACGATGCTTTAACAATGCAATGGGAAGTAAGAGGGCAAAGTTTCATGCGAATCGGTTGTGCTTAGCAGGAGTGGTGGCACGTCAAGACCCTAGAAGACCCGTGACCGGCAAAACATTTTATCTTTGACCTGACCTGTGACGTCATCGGTGACCCCGAGGTCAACAAAATTGGATTACCTTCAACAAATTTTATAGGACTTTCGAACGCAGTTTGAATTTTGCGGATCCGTTCGGTAGTTTCTGAGATACGAGGGGGGCAAAAATAGCCCCTCCCCCCACCAGGTCGCGTTATAAACCGATCCCACCAGGGCGCGGGTTAATGATGGTCATTGGTCGTTTGAGTAAAAAGGTCAGTCAATTCGTCCCGGAGACAGCAGGGGTCGAGCCAAGCATCTCCCATACGGCAAGCAGCGCCTGGCAATAAGCTATTTCCTTCACGAGACCGGGGGTACGGGGTCAGCCGTGTCACTGGTATAAAACAATTCGGCATGTCGCACACCGAATACTGGTGTGATTTGGAGGACCCGTTGGGAAGTCAATCACCGCCGAGCTTGCAGCGAAGGCCGTCAGCGAACCGGAAGCTCCTGTATCACGTGGCCCAGTTCAAATGACTGTCATTGGCTGCAGCCTGCAACTTAACCCTCGCCCGCACATGGGGGGGGGGGTGGTTGCCACCCCCCCCCCCAGGTAGTCTTTCTGCTCTGCACTCAACATTTTTAGAGCTAGAAGGCTGATGTTTCGTATAGCTGCTCCTCTATCCTTTCTTGATGTCCACTGAAAATTTCAAGTTTCTGTGATTTTTGGTTTCGGAGATATGACCTTGCTTTTCAGGTCATGTCATGACCCAAATGGCCAATTCTCAACATCTTGCGTTTGCCATGGGCCTTATGAGCTTTTGACACCCTGATTTCGGCCTTTTTTGCCAATCTTACCTCCCACCTATCATGGAACATGTTGTTCGACGATGTACAGGGGTCAAGGTCAGGGTCAAGGTCAACCTAGGTCATCTAAGATAATTGCGTTTTAGGCAAGCTGAATTTACTTTTTTTGAAGTTTTTGGACTGCAGTTTTGGTAAAAGCTTCTCAGATCATGATTTCATGCAATATGGACCCAAAAACAATCGGTGCACACATCAGTATACACACAGACACACACAGACATACAAACACATATAATTGACCTTGACCTAACTTGACCTGAAATGACCTCAGCAGCAAAATTCTGGTCGGGTAGTGTGACAAAGAGGTTCTAGCTGGCTTGGCACCAGAAAACAGCATCGTCATCGGTATTTGATACGCAGCACACTTGATATCCAACGGTGACCCAAAACAGCAACATTTTTTAGTTTGACCTGACCTGGAAGGTCAATGACTGACCTGAGAAGGTAAAACTGGGTATCATTGGATTCGTCTCTTCCCAAAGAATCTTTTTGGTCTCTACTGCTAAGCTCTATCTCCAACAGGAACGAAATGGCGCGGGGGGGTGGCAACCACCCCCCCCCCCCCCATGTGCGTTCTAGGATGGGAAAATGGCATGTGCGGGCGAGGGTTAAGCGGTGAGCGGCGCGCAGACTGGCTGGGCAGAGATGCGGCGCTCCGTGCTTAGAAAAGACGGCCACTCGGCGACATTTTCACTCAAACAAGCCCCACATTGAAATCATTCATTCTCGATGCCACACATAAGTTTATCAGGGCCATAGTGTAGTGTCATCTCTAAACGTGGACTTTGTGTTTGCGCTTGCTAGTGGAAAGGAACACTGGAGTATATGGCCGACGTTTGGTTACATAACTTCCTGGCGGTGTAACTAAGTATTACCTACTCAAGGAAGCGGATAACTTACTGATTCCTTGAGCGTGAACTTCTAACAAAGTAACATGAGCTACACATGTTGCGAAACAGACGTCAGAGCGGAATTCCTATCGACAATGGCGAGCTGCTTTTCCGGGGACCCACAGCCGGGAGAAAGAGAAAGTCGACGTCTGAAAATCGAGATCCACGAACCGTGTTCGTGCCAGGGAAGACATGATCCCTCGGTTTCCTGTGGGTCAGTCACGAGCGTTGTCTTGAATTAACATTGTCTGTACTGCCTGGTTAGCAGTGGCGATACCATGGGTGTCCTTACATTTTTTTTTTTGGTCTTTTACAGCTTCCGATATAATTTGTTTATTCCGCGCCGGGCCGGTGCTCGGCGCCACCCCTTCTAACTCGGCTCCGGGGGCACGTAGCGACACGCAGTAGGTAAGCGACATTGGAAAGAGCGTCCAAAACCAGGACGAAAATACCCTTGGGTCATTTTTTTTAGGTCAGGACAAAAGTCAGGTCATCAGAGGGCATCAAACGCAAAATGCTGCTTCATTTTACGAAACACCGGCGTATAACATGGGAACCAATAGAGCTACAGCGCTGCTTAAAAGGACCCTCCCACCTTAACATTATATTTTATCCTATAGTCGTGTTAAAGGTTGGCCGTCTTACCCTATCGATAAGGCCGTTTTACCCCATGGGGTGGGGGGTATGATGGTTTTCTTCAACAGTTGCGAAAATAGCTACAATGCGTTTGCTACATCTGCTTCAAATCTCATCGTCTGGCCATTGGAAGTCAAATGTCTAAAGAACGTTTCATTCGGTTTCAAGTCCCGGGTGATTTCTACGCAGTCGAAAAATGGCGCTTAACCCGCGCACCGACGGGGGGGGGCGGATATCCGCCCCCCTGGGTTTTTCGCGAATAGCGGGAAAACCGCGGCGCGTAGCGCCGCGAAATTTGGTATGCCTATAACCTCATCAATTTTACACATGGTGTGCAAGTTTGAACCTCCTACCTTTTAAGGTCAGGTCACCAGGTCACTTGAATGACCCAACCTCAAGTCACTTTTTTGCAACTTTGTCACCGTGCCAGAGCTACAGTAGATGTCGGAGGCCTTTGAAAGTCGCAGGATTATTAGGTCATAGTAGCTACAATTTGTTATATCTCGGAATTTTGATATCGGTGACCTAAGGTCAGGTCAATTTCG
>NW_024884042.1:0-28705 GCF_019059575.1 Amphibalanus amphitrite | reverse complement strand
TTCAGACACGTTCAAACCACGACGTGACAAGATCACGAAGTGCGAGCTCGGCCCGTCACGCTGAGAACACGGATCGAATGTTTGTTTATGAATAAACAGAACGACGCTGCAAGTGTGGTGTGCCTAGAAACCTACCAGAGTGTCACGCCCAGTGGGTCAGGGTTGTACTCTCACGATTAATGTATAAGAGGTAGAAGGGTTCCATTTGGTGGAAAAAGAAGGGAGAGATGTTTGAGTAAGGGAAGGGTGGTGCTGCATAAGTGCACGATGAGCGCACAGACGGTTCAAAGCCCGGCGCTTTGTTGCTCTGAAGCGGCCGCTTTGTGTTTTGGAGGCGATCAGCTTGAAGCGATGAATACAGCCGACAAACATTCAGCAGGAATCGATGATCATTTCAAGTTCATCGCTTACGATGGGCAACCATCTCCTTACGCATGACTTATGACAATGTCAACAAAAACCTTTTACAATTCCTGAGCGAATGAAATGCATGCCTGCAGCAGAAGCAATCAGGAAACAACACCCCAACGCTAGGACAAATAGTTGTTCACAAGTTGAACATCTCTCAATACACATATTCCTTGTTTGAATAGGAGCAATTGGACCCCGGGGCGCTCTTCGTATGGCTAGCAATGCCGTTCATGACAGGTCCTTTCACAAAACTCCAATCGGAGGCACAATGGCACCCCACACCGCACAGTGGAATGGTAGAAAATGGTTCGGTACAATGGTGCTGAGTGTGCAACAGAAGTCAAGGTCACCAGTTACGTCCCTGCGCGTAACGGAACGTTACGCTGTCCAAACAACAATGGACGGAGAGAGAATGAAGGAGTGAGTCTGGGTAGCACGAATGTGACGCGAAAATTTAGGGAGGGATAAGTGCTGAAAATTGAATGAAATGTATCATAAATGCGTATTTTGTGTAATGGGTAAAAGCTCAGAAGTGTAAATTAAAGCCTTTGTATTAAACACACTAATAATGCACGGAAGCAGTTCCATGTTTTAACTGAACACAGTACTTCACAATAACAGCAAGTTACAAACAACCATAGCATAGTGCTTGAGTCACCAGTCGATCCAGGATACTACCATGCCGGCTACCACCTCTGACTGCGAACCGGAGGTCAGGTCAGGCAGTAGGCACGATGACCTGACCTCGAAGACACCACCCATCCCTACACGATTAGACGCCTGATGAGATCACATCACATGCCGCATCTTCACACGATGCCGCTTCTAAAAGTGGCTGGAAACCTTCATCCGAGACGTTGGAGCGATAGCTGTTCGTTCCGTGATGCATAGTCAATAGTCATGAGGGCGTATCCAGCCATGTACCAACAGAAGACAACGGAACCGCGATCTGAACTCAGAATGCGGCATGAAACATGATACGTGATTGAGTTGTGACATGAAGATTGAAAGCATCTATGCATGAACTTTGAATGCAGTGACCTTGTAGAGCGTCAGTTGTCAAGGTGATGAATTATCTCTGGTGTGGTGCTAACCATATCCACCATGCACGCTAGAAGTGCATGGTGGGTTTTGTGACGTCATCATACATAATTTATTTCATGGCAGTGCATGGTTCCGTGTGAGTTTCATTGCATTATAATAAATGTATGACAGCGTAGTTTAATAATACGACTACATTCAAATATAAAAATGTAACACCTGAAAATATAGAAGGGGAAGAAATGAACACAAAATTTAAGAAGACGGAAGACCTATCAAACGGGATCGGATGAAAATAGGAAGCATTTAAGAACCAAGTTGACTGGTAAAAAGGGCGTTTGACTGGCGTTTGCGAGACAAAGTGTGCATTCTGCCATCCGGTGAGACTCTGGACAAGCAAAAAAAAAAAAAAAAATGCGTCAACCGAATCAGCAACAAAGTCCGTAATTTCGAGTGTATTACACGCAGTTATCGAACACCGATTGAAACAAACACTGGAAGCGGCGTGACATGCATGTTTGTAAACCACCGTAACCGGGTGTTCTATTTGACAGCAGTAGTGAATGAACGTGACATAATGCTGTAAGACAACTTCTTAGATGAAGGATTCCTCGTGTTGTTGCTGATATACGAGTACCGTTGGAGTATGAGTTCGACTGGGAGTCTCATCTGCACGTTTCCAGTTTTTATTGTTCACAGAGGGTTTTGTGACACGAATGCTGTTGACAACTGCTAACTTGACAAGATGAAATAGCGTAACGGGTCTGTTGTCTTTGGGCCTTTGGTGGTGTCTAGTTGTGGATTATATTTAAGGAGGTGTTTGCATCTCTTCGACATCTGTGGTATATGAGAGAGAAAGAGAGGCGGGAGGAGGAAAGGGAGAGAGATAGAGGGATAGATAAGAGAGAGAGAGAGAGGGAGTAGAGAGAGAGAGAGAGAGAGAGAGAGAGAGAGAGAGAGAGAGAGAGAGAGAGAGAGAGAGAGAGAGGAAGAGAGAGAGAGAGAGAGAGAGAGAGAGAGAGAGAGAGAGAGAGAGAGAGAGAGAGAGAGAGAGAGAGAGAGAGAGAGAGAGAGAGAGAGAGAGAGAGAGAGAGAGAAAGAGGAGGGAAAGAGGCGACACAAGAACTGAACTGAGAGCTAGCCTGGTAAAAAAACCTAACATTTCATAATGAAATGGTGCCTATGTAACAAAACCGGAACACATTGAAACATATTCCCAACACATAATCTGTTTTGTATCCTGAGGTATTTCAAGTTTCAATACGACAACCTGAGCACTGAAGTTATGTGCAGTGTACATCAACATAACCGGTCATTACACACAATAGGCCAAATCAGAATGGGTGCCTTTCTTACGTTTCTATTCCCGCCTGCCATATGTTCATGTGTCTAAGTCCCGTTACACTATTCCGCTATGCCGTGTTTCACAAATGACCCTCACAGTCTCTGACCTGTTGTCGCACATTTGCACCAACATTTGCTCAATATCAGCTTATTCATCTGTGTAGCACGGCTGCAGACATATTTACACTGTCGCGCTTTTGTCCTCCGCTGGCGCCTGCCTTTGGTTCTCCTCCAAATCTTTTCAACACAAAACTGGTAATTGGAAATCGTGACTGGCGACAACAAAAAGACGTAGAAAGTAGCATGGCGGTAGAAGCGATTTTTCAGTGTTTCGTTTCGGCTTCTCAAAGTACGATGGCGTTGACAATGTGGATAGTTGTGTTGTACTAAATTGTGATACAATTGGCTGCTATTGAAAATACCAAGCGAACGATAATGATAAGCACAACAAAACCAGCTCTAATACAAGCGCATGAATGCGTATGATACAGGCACACTGCAAAATGAAGAGATACTTGCGCGTGGATTAGCACTACTGCTTTATGAGCAAGAGCGGCCATTCGAAACAATCAGGAGCCCTGACAACACGTGTGAGCTCTGAGCCAAATACCCATGTGTCTTCAATAAATGTAGGTACATGGGAAACGGGAACACGAAGTGGCATTCATAAAGTGATATTTTTATCGAAACACATGAGCTGCGGAGCTTGTGTTGTGAACACTTATTCTGACTGCTTTAATAATATAAATCCATATAGGTGGTTCGTTCGGAATGTGGCTTGCTAAGCGATTCACTGAAATAACTACAATACCACTACCATTGAACAATCAACAAGTACCGTTTAAGGTCGCAATGGTACAATACAACACACATTGCAATCTGTCCTGAGCGCCTTATTAGCTCAATACTGTGCGCTTGTATTTACCTCATAAGGTATGTGCTATTCGCGTATCGGGTGACTTAAAGCCGTTGCATAAACCCCGTTACACACTTTTTTCATCATTAGCTTCAAATAGAGTTATGTGCCGATAGAATCTGGAGGAAACCGTCCCTCACCACGAATCGAGGCGTTATGGAGGTGCCTTAGGTCCTGTCTGGCACATTCAGGAAAATCGTGGCTGAAACGTCGATGGTTCATTACAGATGATGCGTAATGTGTTCTAAGATTTTCTACAGCAAGCTGGCAAGTTTAAGTAGTTTTACTGTTTGAGATAATCTTGGACGAACTAAAAACAAAATCGTTTGTGATTTCAACTATCAGCCGGTGTCTGTTAGTAACGACAGTCCGGATCCATTTATTTCCATTCATTTGAATGAGGCCGGTACATACGACGGACGATGACTAATAACAGGCTGGGGGTCGGAGTGGGGATGGGGGTGGGGATGGGGACGGAATGTCGGTAGATAGTAGTAGTGGTGTAGGGAGATAACCGACCTTGAGTGGAAAAACAGTGATTGGTCGACAGCTCAGTCTCTAGCATTTGTGCACCAAGGCGTAGGAATAAGACAGAGGAAACGCTGAAAATACTTAGCATTTGATAGCGAATGTACAGTTCAAGTTGTAGTTAGTAGAAACAGCTAGTTTGCTTAGAAGCTTGCAGAGGTCGCGTTACTTTTGGTTCAACATAATTTATGCGTCACTATGAGGAAGACTACGCGGTCTCGAAGCGGAAGCTAAACTTCGGAGATAAATCAAGATAAATTCGACTCAAATAACTGAGAGTCCAATCCTTTAATGCCAACCAACTGAGGAAGACAGCCGGAGTGCAAGAAGCGAATATAAATTATGCAGCGTTCAATAATTCCAGAATAAATTGGAGCTGGCCGTTTAGTGCAAAATATCTCTTTCTCTTTATTATTTTACGGTTATCACAGCATTTCAATTTCAACGACAATTCAGCGAGTTAACGTATCGATCTCAGGTCCCACATCCGTTTTCAAAGTTCAGTGCCGTCCGTGCCACGCCGCCAACATGGCTACCACTGGGCCGGCCTTCCACTGGGCCTCACACGCGCCTTCAGGCCCGGGCACGACACGCGATAAAAAAACTTTTTTACACACCGACACCGACAGCCGGTCGGCGAAAAATGGCAGCGCGATCCGTTGTTTCCACAAGTTTCCGCCGTGGCACGCCATCAAATTGCAATGCGGGATTTAGCGCGTGCTTTTTCTGCGCGGAATGAAAAATTTCATGCGCGCGATGGTATGCTCAAGGTTATGGAAAAAGGAAGAGGCGGACGTTAAATTGGTACTTTGGATGGATTTGGCAAAACGAACATTAAATATATTTGGCGGTGGGATTCGAAATGACAAGCCTGATGAGTGTGGAGTGAAAACGATAAATATTATCGTCGCTACAAAATAATTGAGCATCGATACGGCCTAATTAAACTGGATGTTAACAAAATCCCTTCCGAATTGCCTACGTAAAACTTTTAAAATCATTCTTGCTCGCTGTTTGTTGCAAATAGGCGTGCTCATTACCGGTAAGGTATGTTACCAGTTACCTGCGAAATAAAGTACACAAACATACCTACTCCAGCGGAAGGTATGATATGATAAAATGCAAAGCCTGAATTGCATTCTATAATTTGGGAATGCATCATTTGTGCATTCTGTGCAATTGTGCGATGAACCACAAAAAGAAATTAAACTGGTTAGTCTCGTTGTTGAAAATACATGGGCAAAAGACATTCTTTAATTGGCATGATGCCATCTGATTTGCACGTGACCTCACGAAAATGCAATTATTATCGTCTTGTTTCCTGACACAATGTAAAACATGTTGCAGAAAGATGTACATCGGTCCCTTGATTGTCATTAATTATAAATTAATTTATTCAGTACTGGTAGTTGTTGATATCAACATTGCATTGCTCATAACGCTGACTGAGTTGACGCTGAACAGTATGGCTTTCTCGAGTTCATGGGTAAATGATAGAAAAAAAAGGTTTAGTTTTTTTTTCACATGATCAATTTGAAGTAGTGACGTGTAATTGAAAGATGATACTATATTGGTTTTCATCAATGAGCCGGAAGCATTCAGCAATGTTTTCATGTTACAATTCGCAGCAAATTTTCATTGATTCAGCAATAGCATAGTCAAATATCTGTATCGCCGAAATCCCTGTGTGACAGTCCTCCACTAAATACAGCTTTACAAGAAATCGGGACAGGTGTATGCATCAAAGTTTGACAAAGCTAATAATGTTTAATAAGAATTAAGGTTCATTCTAGGCTGATACAAAGAAGCATCCACAAGAAGGTCAAAGTTATGGTCTCGAATGATAATTTTGTTATAAAATGAATTTATAATCAAATCAATCTGTGCTATTTTGAATAAATACACCACAGTTTTGGATGTGAGTTCTCAACTGGTGCATGCCAATTGCCTAAAGTGGGACCACGACCTTCTTTTGGAGATCAAGCACAATTATTATAAATTTTAGAAGCAGAACGGAAGAAATACAAGAATTTCTAAGCCATCTGACGCAGCCATCGATAGAGCGGACATTGCTGGGACTCATTTGTATATCACCAGCCAGCACATAACACCACGTGGTGTCGCCTGGGCACCAGACGCACCACAAGTGTACTTGGATCCCCACTCCCACACCTATGCCTCCGCAGTAGGTGTCATTTTATCCAAAATCCACCACTATTCTACAGCCACCAAGCCAAACTATATCACCAACAGCGCCTCGGCTGCTTCTCTGCTCACTAGCGTGGGGGCGCTAATCAGCACGCGGGGGCCGGATTCAGTTTCTCCCGCCGCCCGCACCGCCCGGCGAACCGACAGACGAGTGACCTTGTACGAGGCGTCTCCGTTTTCCTTCCGACCCCCATCCCAAGGACGCTCTCCAGAAATGTCACAATGTCCCCTGTCCCGTGGATGAGTGGAATCTGGGCTGGGTGGGCCATGTGGGGCGGTCTGGCGGTCTGTCTCAACCCTTTCTTTCCGCCTCTGGGCCAAGTTCAGGGTCATTCAGTGCGCGGTAGTTTGCCTGGTAACAGCGGCTGGTCAGGGTTCATGGGGGAGTCCTGGTGTGGTTCACGGGTTCAACGGGTTCAGATCCCACTGGTGCCTCCCTGGGTCCCAATGATGTGACACTTAGCTGCTGCGAGTACCGCCGCGTGCCCAATCCTCTGGTGATCCGCCGCCGCCGCCGGACCGGTCCCAACACCACCGCCACTGTCGGCTCACGGTCAGCACACACACATACACACACGTCCGGGGCCTCTCGCCGGCCCGCGGTCTCACACCGCCTCACGCACCATGCATGCATGGCAGGAAGGCCTCCGTTGCGCCTCCGCCGCCGCCGCCGCCGCTGCCGCGTCCTCCTTCGCCACGCAGCGCCGCCCGCCGCCTGCACCGGCGCCTTTTGAAAACCCTTTGCTGCCACGCCATGAGTTACGCAAAAACCGACGCCAGCGCCCCTAGCGGCCGTCGACGGCAGTAAGTCGGCCATGCTCGCGAGGGGGGAGCCCATCCCCCTCATGGACGGCGGCTCGGCGACGGGGGGAGGGGGAGGGGGCGACGCACGGCAGCGCCAGCCGGCGGCAGCGCGCAGACGGGGGGAGCTGGGAGCGGGGCGTGAGGGGGGGGGGGTGAAAGGGGACGCCGCCGGACACGGGGCAGCCGATCGACGCGCCAAATCGACTCACCGGGAGCTGAGGGGCGATGTCACATCCCACGACACGGTCGACCGGCGCTGGTGGTGCTGGTGATGACGTCACAGCCGCGCCATGGGCGTTGCACGGTGCCGCGTGGCCTGCCGCCGCCGCCGCCGCCGCCGCCCGCCGCTGCAGTCCGCGCGGGCGTCAGTTGCACGGGCGCCGCGCCGCGCTGCCAGCCGAGCCCGGTTCACCTGCGAGCTGCTGCCATGAGCGGCGCCAGCACGGTGCACCCAGTGTACAGTCTGTGCGTGCCGCGCTGCCCATGGCCACAGCTTGCAACACGACTGCCACGCTGCAACGGGACGCCGTGCCGCGCCACCGCCGCCACCTCCGCGCCGCCACCGCCGCACACACCGCCCCGACGACACAGCACACAGCACAGAGCTCACAGCACACACACTTAGCTCACACAGCTCACACAACACTGCAGCACTGAGACAGGTCCGCTCGCCACCACACCGCCAGCCAAGTAATGGTGCGTTGGGACAGCGGCGGCGCCGGCGCCGGCTAGTCACGAGCAAAAAACCAGACACGCAAAAAAGGGAAAAACGACGCGCCGCGTCCGCACGCAAAAAAGCACGCCAGCGCTGGACAAAGAGGCGGCGGACGCACGCAGGAAAAAGTGGAAACGGTCGCGGCAGCACTGGCAGTGCGGGAAGAAAATCGACGGGATTCTGCTGTGGCTAAATGGGGGAATAGAGTGAGGGTCGTAGGTGTGAATCCTATTTATTGAGGTGCGTGTCTAGGAAGTTTTAGCGATTTTGGCGGGTGTCGGTACAACTTTATCTCTAAACGTAAGTTTTATGAAAGAAGTTGACAGCCAACAGATGATCTTACTATCTAATTACAACATTATTGTACAAATATGAACAAATGTATGTACCCCTTTTCAAATGGACAGAGCAGTCCATTCATTTGAACGACTACAATACAAATGTACGGGAAATTATTAATAAAAGTTTCTAAGTCCACCTGAGCAGCCGTTTAAAAGATAGCCCTGAATCCTCCAATAGCATTTTGCTTTTCCGTGCATAAAGTCATTTATTATCCTCATAAGACACAGCCCGTGTTTCGAGCCAGTGATGGTTGGGGTTCGGTCGAACTGTGCGCAGCTCTAAAGAGCAAAAAAGGCGACGCACATTGGGTGGCGAGCTTTCCACTGAAAATGGCACGGCATTTTTGCTGCGTTTCTGCCGGACGAGGGAGGAGCAGCGGTGAAATAAGGGAGAGAGAGAGAGAGAGAGAGAGAGAGAGAGAGAGAGAGAGAGAGAGAGAGAGAGAGAGGGGGGGGGAGAGAGAGACGGGGAAGAGGGATGCTACCACGTTTATGTATTATAGATGGAACCTGCATTAATCTAGCACAACTATATGTAGTGGTCATCACACAAAACGGGAACTTTAGCTGAACCCATTGGTGCATCTTTGTGTATCAATTTAAACGTTGATCGTAAGATTGATGAAAGACGAGATATGGCTACCACCATAAATAGACGCTCAGTATGATAAAGTGATCCATCATTGCAAAGGCAATCGTCATAGGTGGTGGAAGGGGGGGGGGCACCGAGACACCGTGCCCCCTTTGATTTTGGCATTTTAACACGCGCACTGCAGGGGGGGGGGGTTGTTTTCAACCCCCCCCTGTGGTTTTTCGCAAATTGCGAGAAAACGGCGGCGCGTAGCGCCGCCAAATTTTGCATACCTGTTCTCACAACTTTTCCACACCTTGAGTAAAAATTTTGACCCCAGGTGACCTATGGTCAGGTCACCAGGTCAGGTCAAGTGACCCTACCTCGAAACGTAAATTTCGAAGTTTGCAATCCCACCAAGCCCACAGTTGTTGAGATATGATCTTGAAACCCACAGGAAATAGTAAAGTCATCACGAGCTACAACTTGTATATCTCGGAATTTTTATATCGATGACCTAAGGTCAGGTCATTTTTGCGACCGGCCCATTATAAGTCAATGGGAGAAATTTCAACTTACTCTGAATGCCATCCTATGACTTCAATACGCTCAGGATCATAGTATTACAGGTCCCTGTTGGTGATTTCACCGAAACATATCACTTATGACCTTTGGAAGGTGATCTCCAGGTCATCTTAGGTCACCTGAGGTCACCAGCGGTTTTTCTTCAATAACTTGAGATTGAGTAGAGATAGAGACTCCGTTCGACGTTTATCGTGTTTTTCTCGTCAATGCGGATCGAATGATATGCAACATGACCTATTTCGGTCAGGTCATGACCTTGACCTGAGGTCAAATTTTCAACTTGACCTTTCGAGGTCATATTATATATCATTCGATGCGCCTTGACGAGCTAAGAACGATGGCGTTCGAATCGATCCTCTGTCTTGTGTGCAAGACAAGTTATTCAAGAAAAACTACCGCGAAATTCCTGTTGTGAAAATCGTAACATTTTGTCTTCGGTGACCTCTGGTGACCTCGTTTTTGACCTGACCCAAAAATGATCTTAGTATTTCTTGTCGATCTCATCTTAACCTATCCAACGCCGTTTACCGCTTGTCGCTACGTTGCGCCGTTTTCGAGATCTCAGGGGGGGTTGTTTTCAACCCCCCCCCCCCCCCCTGCAGTTCGTGTTCGGCTCAGACCCGCTGCAGTGCGCGTGTTAACATTAGCCCTATGGGCGCTGCATGGAAAGAATGGGACCAAAAGTCGGCAGTGCCCCCCCCCCCTTAAGTGAAGGTGTTCCGCCGCCACTGGCAATCGTTGGTCATTTGATATCAGACGAGAAATAAACTTCTTCCGTTCATCTTCATGCGCTTGAAGCAGGTGTTCGAAATACGAGTATCCACCCAATTCGGTGTAGCACTGAACACAGCTCGGCTCGTAGATATAAAACTTTATCAGAATTCACTGGGATTGTATTGCGTATGCATGTCCAAATATTTCGGCCAATATTGTTTGGCCTTGGTCACTGGACAACTACAATAACCCGTTATTGAGGGTTAGAGTAGTTGTCCAGTGACCAAGGCCAAACAATATTGGCCGAAATGTTTGGACTTGCATACGCAATACAATCCCAGTAAATTCCGATAAAGTTTTATATCTGCAAACATAAACCTGGGAAAAATATGACTCTAAAACAACAGCTCGGCTCGCCGTCGGGTCTGAAGTGTCATTTGCCGCAGCTACTCCTCATTGATGTTGCAGGCAAATTACTCCACAAAATCTTCCACCTGACTCAAAGGTTTTATCCTGTGAGTGACGACTTCGTGCTATAGAGATGGGGTTTGACATTGAAGTCGGGGCGCCTTCCTGCCTGAAATGCAGAGCCGTGGGATTTTAGGATGGGCCAGAGTCGTTGGGCTGAGAGGACCACCGACAGTGAGTCGCAGCGGCAGAGACTGTCCCGGTGAGACGAAGTTTTCTCGTTGGGACAGCCCATCCTGCCGCTCAAACGGTCACCCCGGAGAGGGTGGGGTCCAATATGAGGGTTGCCCTCATTGGACTAGCCACCCCAGAATTGCTTATGTGAGTGAGGATGCCAATGGGTAGATTCTGACAAAGAAGAGGACGGATGTGGGCAGTGATGTTGCGTTTGCGGGATAGCAATTGGCTGTTGCACTTCGCTGACGAGAAGTGCACCGCCGGTATCATATTAAATATAGGGAAGCTCTGCTATGTATGTACAGCTGCTCTGCTGTACTTTGTACCACTGTGGTTTTACAAACTCCGATTGTTGGCTACATGACAATCTCAAGCAGTGGGGCAGTGGATGGCTTTGGGCTTGAAGACAGAATGGCTCCGTGTCCATTCTGTCTTCAAGCAACAGAACGGGCTGATGCCTTGCATCAATTAGGTGCGCCAACCCAGGCCATCACCATCGTTCCATGTGCTGCACTTGGATAGCTGGGGAGTGGGGACTCGGATGGCTCAGGACGAGTTCGTTCGCGACGGACTCTATTCCTTTGCAAGAAGGGATTGACATCGAAGATGACGCTGCCCTAACCATCCATCTAGCTATAGGAATATTCGTAGCCGAATGACACACATCACGCACAGTGCTGAGCAAAGCTGCGCTGCCCGGAACGGGGTGAACAGGGTAGCTGAGGAAAACAGCACTGCGTTAACACATTCTACTCGTGTCTTAAAACCTCACATGTGCTGATGGCGTGAAAGGTGCCTTATTTATCGTGGTGCAGAATACGATTGTAAGGGAGTAAATGCAAAGAGAGATGCAATTGACCCGCGAAGTTACATTTGAGATAGTTGCCTTCCTAACTGCACATCATGCGCAGTATTGATGGCCACTATTTAGGCATTAGTGTATTTCATGAAATAAACATGCTGTGTAATGACTCGTGCGTGCAAAATGTCAAACGGAGAATGCAGCTCAACGATTCAACTTTAAAAACTCGTGTCGTGTATCAGTGAAAAATGCAGTGACGCACTTATTGGAGTCGTTTTGAAATGCGTACCTACTGGTTGCGTGACGAGTCGCGTAATCGCTCGGTGTCCTTATGCTCCAGTTACCAGAGTTGCAAATGCCAGTGTGATAATGTCACTCTGACTGGCAGGAATGTCCTGGCTTTTGGAGCATTTTTCTTTATTTTGTTGTGCAATTTTTGTATGATTTCTTAAACCTAGCCAACTGTTGCCAGGTACGACACATGGAATTGGGTTCAAATAGGGCGCGTTTAGGCATGCACCATGATTTTTTTCTCTAAAAAAGTGCTGTCCTTCTGTTCTCCTTGTGATGCCGACTGCCTTTGATCCACAGCGGACGATCATGTGCTTTGACGTTTCGTGTTTTATGCTTATGTTTTTCCTAGCATTTCTTTGGTTTTAAACATAAAAATACTTGTGTTACACACTTTTCTCCAATAAAATATGCAGAAATCTTGTGGTATATCAGTTGGCTTCGATTAGCTTTCCTAGCGTGTGCCTTTATATCGAATCCATCCCCAACACCGCTGATCCCTATCAGCCACGGCTCGCCAAGTTGCGTGTCGCTTCTCATTGGATCGAGGGGGCACCTTGTCGACGGACCGGCCGACCTTTTTTGCGTCGGGCGGGTTCTTTTCGGGCCGTTCACCCCTCGGTTCAGACCTCGCACAAAAATACGAGCCCTGTGCCGAGGCGTCGTCTAGAGCGGGCATCCAGTTATTGACTTGTGTTTTTGCCACTCTCTTTTTTCTCTCTCTGCGCAGACTTGTTTTTGTCGCCGATAGGCCGCTTTGGCGCAACAATGTGGAAGGTTTGGGCGGGAAGAGGGCGAGGTGAGATATAGAGAGCAAGGGAGAGGAGGGGAGAAGGTCCTGATGGAGAACAAAATGTAAAATATTGAAGAGTAGTGGAAGAGCCTGCCTTGGATGTTTGAAGCATGGCTGATGGCCCATTCAAGGGCGATCGAAATTCTTTCAAGTTGTGGGGCAAACTCAAATATGGATCTATCCGAACCTGTTGGAGTCAACTGGCAATAAGAAAGTTGTTTAGCTTGGGGTAGGGGGTATCCGATGCCATGTCTAACTTAAATGGGGCATGGGGTATAACATAACTAACATGGTAACAAAACAACTACAAAATAACTACAATGTAACCTTTACCACTCAATTCCAGGCATCGCGTGTATCTCTAGGATGGTTTGTGTGCAATTTGCTCATGGGATTTGAGCCATCAACACCCCACCGTGTCTCCAGCTCTGCTGGAGTTGGCAAAGAAAGGAAAATAGATATAACATTATCGTTAAATACCAGCTTTTACCTTATTAAAGTTACCTCCGTTAGAAATGTCGGATAGACTCCGTCACCTATATAAATATTTTATTCCTAAAAGATGTGGGGGCAGCGTCCCCATGACCCCGAACTTGGGGGGGGGCAAGCTGCCCCCACTGCCCCACTCACCACACAATGCATTTCCATGTGTCATGGTTGGGGTGCTGCTGCACGTGCGCACGTGCAGGGGCTGCTCCCAGATCTCGAGAACGACTGGGCCGATTACGCTCAAACTTGGTACACCATTAGGAACCGGGGAATAGGGTGCCGGGCAAAAGTCAGTTAGAACCCAGTCTGCACGTGTGCACGTGCAGAAGGACGCCTTAACATTTCGAGCACGATAGACCAATTCGCCGAAATTTGTCACACCGTTAGGGAACGGTTATTAGTGTGACCCGTATAAGCCAGTTGAGTGTACCACTTCACACTTCAGCACGTGCACCGCTCTCACCCTCTCGCTCGCTCGTCTCTCGCCCCAAAAGGCGTCTCACTGCTTATATGCATATCCAACACACTCATTTATTTTTATGCTAGATTAATAATATGCAGACTATGCTGCCATCTGAGAAGTGAAAGGGAGGTCACTTTTTTAAGTAAAACAGAACAATAAGGCGGCAAGGCAAAGTTGATCGACACTAGGGCTAAATTTGTATCGACCAGTAACGACCAAGAACTTTGTCCAAAGGCCACAACTAATGTTAATAAAACATATATTGTAATAATTGTTTATCTTTTCAATGTCATTCTGTCGTCTCTACATCTGTCGAGGAAGCATATTTTTTACGTAACCCCGTCAGGTGTATTTATGTAATTTGATACTTGATGACTGTAATCGAAGTTGTATGAATTTGGTGACAAATTAAGTTACATAAATGTCTGCAAGGAACCAGGATCATGTATCTGGTACGGGCAGTACGACTTCCTTGTTCCGATTGTGTCTGCCACGAAAGAAAGAGGATCTAACCTCGAAACATGCCCCCGTGGTCTATCGCCACGTGACCAATGACGGCTAAAGGACAGGAATTAGTGATGTCTTTCAAATACGCTAAAAATTTAAATATCATGCATAGACCGTTTTTCATAGTTCGACCCTTCGCTGTAATTAGGTAGTTAGTTTTTTTTTTTAACAGCACGAAATTTGTTGAGAGAATGACTTGGAAAACTGGTCACCGCACAGTGTTTTGAAGAGATGAATAGTATTTGCAAAATGTGCTTGAATACCGACGCAGTACCGTAGTGCTGAACGCCGTGAGAGACCTATTGATGAGCTCAGTTATAATAATAGACAGGTCGAACATCGCTGTGGGGTTGTAGATACAGGGGAATACGAAATGCTAGTTGGGAAAATAGGCGTCACGTAGCGATAATTGTGATCAAGTTAAACGACTGTGAAATGCAATGTGCGCTAACCAGTTTTCCAATGAACTCAGCTAATAAGTCTCGTGCAGTGTTCAACTAGCTAGACATTTGCAATGAAAAGCGAACTTTAAAAAAAAAAACACGATTCAAGTAACATTTCGCTGAAAGGCTCGCGCTTACGTCCGATGAACATCTTCATTGTATTCGTTTCCCATCGAAATTCACATTAGATCCATGCGTGCCAAAGAAGGTGCTTTATTGTTGTAGTTCGACATAGCTTGTATAACGGTTATCATAACATGTGCGTTACACAGAAATCGTTTCAGTAAACACAGAAATACTTGCAGCGTACATATACCTACTTTCATAAAAACAAGCCGGTAAAAATTTCTCAAGTCTCTTTAATGTACTTTACAACGCTGTACATTGCAAATTGATATTGAAATGTGACTTAAGATGAGGTGTGCAGTGCATGTTACCTACTGCAGAATGCAAGAATGCATGAAGATTGAAGAGTGCATGTTACTTACTGTCTTGGTATTTGCTACTTGCTAGTGTAGTAACTCTCCCACACTAGTTATGTTATGGCACCGTTAGAAGTGATAAACGAATTAGACAGTTTTCGGTAATTAAATCGTTTGAGTGCGCCATTTGACTATACATCTTTTTGTTCTATTGTACATTCACCATGAGATATAATATCAGTATATCAGTATATCAGTATATTAGTATATCTTATTTTTCTGTCAACTGGGTTGCTACCCACACATATTGAATTTTAACTAAAGTATTAGCTTAACTTTAGATAAAACAGTACTGTTGCAATATAAATAAGTCCTACCGCGATACAGCTATGGTCGCTTTCTGAGTATTCCTTATACATTGCACTATATTTGCAATTTTACTACCTTCACCTCGAGCGCCTCGCCGGCACTGAATCGCTTACAGAACATCTTGCAATAAATCGAATATACATAGTTGCATTTAACCACATGTGCTGCGTTACTATGTCCTGTCCTTACACCCTTACATTATACAAAAACGTCAGGCAACAACAAAATTAAACACAAAACGATGACAACATAACTAACACACCAGGAGATATCTTCACAAAACAGAAACAAAACAAGTAAGCATACTAAAATACTGTCACATCGAAAGCGATTCCCGAGGCCTACTTATTTTTCTTCTCCTTCTCGACGTAATCAAAGTTGGGGAAGTGCTCGAAGCCGACCGGGTGGCTCCTGAAGAACTCCCTTCCTGGGTCCTGGTACTGCCGGGTCATGGCCGAGCCACGGTTCAGGCTGGCGTACGTCTCCGGCCGGTCATACCTCGTCTCCAAGCCGTCCCCGTACCCGGGAGCCGACCGGCCGTTCGTGGGGCGAGTGTCGCTATGGAGGTACCCCCGGGGCATGCCCAGGTCATCTGTCAGCGAGGGTCTCGAGTGGGCGGATACCTCGTAGGAGCGAGTGGCGTCAGGGTTGGTGTAGGTGTGAGTTTCGTACGGGGCAGGTTCGTCGTTTAGAGGTGCCATGTCTTGCGCTCGCTCGTGCTCCTTGACGCTGTTGTCACGATCGTCCGCCTGACGGCGCTGGTATCGGTCTTTGTTGTAGGTGGCAGCACCATCTGCGCCGTAGCTGCGCTGAGATGGCTCGGTTTCCTGGCTGTCAGTGCTTCTGAAGCTATCCGCACCGCGGCGCTGCTGTCGCTGAGCTGGATACGAGTCGACTGCGGGGTAAGTGTGTCCGCTGGGGTTTCTTGAATAGTACTCGGGAGGGCCGTCTCGGTAGTCGGAATATCTGGAACGTATAGGAAAAACGCACCGTGGTGTTAGCTTTGTAATTTGTTGTGTACCCTGACGCCCCTGACCATCAGTCCACTTATGTGACAAAATGAATGGTTTAAATGAACATAAATGGTTATTGGCTTAGGTACTATGAATAAATCAAGATAATGAGTAAATGAGTAGCTGGTTGAATAAATAGGTGAAACAAATGAATGGATGCTGCATGAATGAATGAATGAATGAATGAATGAATGAATGAATGAATGAATGAATGAATGAATGAATGAATGAATGAATGAATGAATACAGGAAGGGAATATGCAAATCGGTTATTAGAACAAGAGGAGGCGAATGAATGAATGATGGCCAAATGAATGAGACCATGAGCGAATGAAGGAATTGGCTCAAATGATAGTGACGGAGCCAGTAAAATGCTACCGGACAATTATACTAGAACTTGTTTTTGTTGGGTTAGGGCCGCCCTTTCGGTCCAATTAGACCATTTTAGAGCCGGAAGGATGTTAGGAATTAGGGGGAGACATTGGTCTGATCAGGCACCCTAGTGAGTCGCCGGGGCTGAGCCCTTCCCGAAGGACAGGCCGGCCAGCCCCAAGGTACTCACTGCACCCGGCTACGGGGTGCGCTCCCTCGGGAGCAGCGGTGCCGCTCCAAGGGAGCAGCCCGCATGAGATAAAGTTGCCTGTCCAGTCCGGAGTGGGGGTTGCAGCGTGAAGGAGAAGGATTTCTGCATCCTGAGGATGCAAACGACGGAACGGTGGTGAGAACTTAACTCCCAGTCCCAACTACTGTCCTAAAGCTCACCTGTTGGGTGTGTCCTCAGGAGCTCTGAACGGCCGCCGCTGTGAGGGGTAGTCCACGTACTCATAATCCTGGCCACTTCCCTGATAGTCATAGTCATAGTCAGGGACGTTGGGGTCTTCATACTCAGGCCTCTCGGAATCATCGTAGTCATATTCAGCAGGCTCGTCATCTTGACGGTCTTCCTGCAGCCTCTCGACGAACTTGTCATCTATCGGCGCTTTTCCGAACCTGTAGTCAAACAGATCGCCGATGGTGGCGCTGTGGTCGCCGTCTCGGTACCCGGCGTCGTGCTCCTCAGTGTAATCCGGAGAGGGCGGAGGGGGCGCGGGCCGGCGCTGCCCGGTGCCGTACCTGTCGTACCCGCCTCCGGAGGACTGGGAGGACTCCACCTTACGGTGGTACTCGGGTACAACTCCTCGCACGTGGTACCCGCCTCCGTTGCGACGCTGCGCTGGACGAGCGTCCGAGCGGTACTGGGGTACCTCAGCGCTGTACGGTGGCTCCGCCTGGCGGTACTTTGGTGTATCTTCGCCGTACTGTGGTACCCCAGCGCGGTACTGTGGTACCTCAGCGCCGTACTGTGGTGTGTCCTCACCCTGGGTATCAGTCCTCGGCCCGACCTCGTGATTATGCTCGTCATCACTCAGAAACCTCGCCAGGGCCCGACCGGTGTACGAGTCATCCACTACAGGCTGATGGTCGGTGGTGTTCGCGCTATCCCCCGCACCGTGATAGTGGCCCGCGTGACGCTTAGACCTGGATCGGACACGACCGGCATAAGTATCACGGAACCGGCCCGACTTGAACGCCCCCGGGGTCTGGTAGCGGGCCTTATCCTGCTCCTCGTCTGGAGTTAGGAAGTCGTCTTCTCCTGAGAAATGTTCGTCTGGATCCTGAGAGTTTCTCCCGCCGTGGGGGCCCGAGTGATAATCGTCACGTTCCGAGTCGATCTCGATTCCGTCAAAATCCGGCTCGTAGTCGAAGTTATAGGTGTCGCCACCGTCTCGCTTGTGTTTGTCGCCGGGGGTGGAGGAGTGTTTGTCCTGTTTGGGGTCGCCGTAGGAGGAGGACTCGCTGTAGCTCACGTGCTGGTTGTTGGGGTCTTTGCTGTTGCTGGCGTAGGCGCAGTCCTCCGTCTGTGAATAGAAGAGTGGATGGTAGTGATCAGATCAACGCTTGCTAGAGAAAGTAACGCTTATTAAATGATTGTCGTCGATGAACAAATAAGCAATGCAGGGGCATTTGAGTAATTGCTGATGGATATTCGTTAGTGTGACGGAATGTATGAATCAATGAACTGAAGTAAGTGGCGAGACAAAGCTAGTCTGAATTGCATTGGTTTTTCAAGCAATTATGCATGCATGACAAATTGCATGTGGCAAATGCTTGGTTTTAGGGCCTATTCGATGCATGGAACGAAATTCGACATTTTGTCGATTAAGCTATTAACAAAAAAAAAACTTGATATAAAACATAGAGCAACGCTGGAGGAAGCGATTAATCCGACATTTATGCCTACACCGAGCAGAAATTCATCGAAGAAACATTTCCGCCCGTCACATCCCTCACTCACCTGGAATCCCTTGGCGTCGGTGCACTGGTAGCAGGTCATGCCGTCCTTGGCCACCTCCTTGCAGTTGGCGTCCTCCTTCTTCTGTGCCAGCGTGTCCAGCATGGCTGACACAGTGCGTCGGGAGTCGGCGTAGCCGCGGTGAGCTTCATCCCGGATCTCGCCTGGGGAATATGACGTCATTGGTTAGTTGATGGGGGGATATGTGTGGGCTTTATTTGATCATGACACATTCGATCATGTATCTGTCATTTGCTGAGGGTGTGGACTGTGGTGGGCGATGGGTATAAATGACTTCTCAAGTCAGGGATAAGTTGAACGGCAACATGGTTATTTTTGACACACATTCTTGATTCGTACGTCATTGGATTCTGGAGGCAGGGGCTAAAGATCACTGACCTCTTTTCATTCTACCACGCGTGATCTCGAGAGATGACGTTCTAATGAGAGCCATTTTGTGTCACGGTACGCTGCCTGTCTGAGGAGCAATGAGTGGCGATTTTTCCGGTCGTCGGTGTGTTGGAGCCGCGGGACCCCCCGAGAGTGAAGCACTTTCATTGGACACGGATCAGGGGGTTCGCTGACGGTATATGGCGTGTCATGACGAGAGCCGCCAGTGACAGATTTACCTCAGCGCCGGGGGAGGTGGATGGTGGTCCGCAGACTGATTACTCGCTATGTGACTGCGTCAAACGTTCTTGGGTTATTCTAAAAACAAACGGCAAGAAACGCTTTTGCTTAATGCCGACAAGACAGCGAGAGAAATCACAAATAAAAAGTGCATGAAGATATTATATTGCTGATGTGAAACGTGATATACCAGCTGCACTCAGTGACAGACCTGGAAATGTGATCCATAGAAGGATTTCAAGCGGAAGTTTCTGCTACTCAGTTTTGCGTTCATGCGTTAGGCGGCACGGGCGGACATCGATAGCAGCGCCTCTATCGGTCACTAGGGAAAGCTGGGCTGTAGGCGACGAAATACCGGCTGAGTTGTCACACGTTGAATAGGTTTATAGCCATCCGTCTTGTGGAAAAGTTGAACTTTTGCCTTTAATATTTCTACAGGCAATTTTTGAAGTGTCTTCACATGGATTACAAAACCGTTTAGATTATTGTATTCACTTCAAGCCTTCCCTATTGTTCTTGATGATGCGGGAACTATTTCTAATAAGTGTTTCTAGCTTAGTAAAAGAACATACTGTGCAATTGCAAACGATGAAAAAAAGCATAAATGGAAGATTTTAAATGCAATTTTCTCTAACAATTAATGGTAAATTCTCTACATATCAAGGAAAAGGTGCATGCTAACTGATAATTTAAAGTTCTTGGGGCCAGTTGTTTTCTTCTTTTCTTACGTCGCCCCAATGGCCGCGAATACACTTGTGATAACGCCTATCGTGCTTATAGACATTTGCAGCTCGGAGCGCTGCGAGCTGGGAGGAAAATATTTCAGAACTGCGAGTTAGAACTTGATAGCGAAGAAATATGTCATGATTCCAATTGGAGGAGCGAGTAGCAATTTGCACGCGTGAAAGCTATGCTCCAGCCTTCGATTGCTCTTGAAAGCAGTGGCAGCAAATGCCCCAATATACGGGTCGAAACTATATGCACGTGACTGTACGGTTAGCCGACCTCCCATCCGACATTCTCGGTCAATGATTCACCCCGCACGTCTCTGGACCGTAACAGAACAGCTGCGCTAGACTCATTGTTCCATGGCGCATCACCCCCAGGACGGGCAGCGGTTACGGGCTGTGCAGATTGAAGCCACACTTGCGGCAAATTTGAACAACTGCGGTGGTGCCCAAGCCGGAACACGGCACAGTTTGAAACGCTTCAGTACCACAGAGGTCAGAGTGATACCCTGAAGTGGCTATGCTCAGGCGAACAGCCGAAAAACAAGGCAGCAAACAGGATTATCTAGCTCATGCCGGACTCTGGCTGAAATCGGTGCTAATTACTGATGGAGATCTCTGTCTCAGGGGTGGGCTGAGCCGGCGCTCAGGACCCGGAGAGAGCTGGGATCTGGTCTGAACGCTGACTTACCGAGCTGTGTAGCCAGGCTCAATGCAAATGAACTGAGGCCAGGGAGCTCGGCGGAACTAGCGGTACTGGCGGTTCTAGGATCAGCTGAGGGTCTGTTACCGAGGGCCAGAACAAAGAGCAGACCACGGGATGCAGCGGTGATGAACGACTGACACCGAGTGATGCTGAAAGCTGAAGGGAAATGCGTACACTTAAGTTTCTCAGCTGTCTGGGACCATCAATAGGACCAAAATACTAACAGGAACATGTGCTACACACTCACCGTCGATGTCCCTGATGCGTTCATCGCCGCTTGCTCCGTAGTAGTCTCTAGTCGGGTCGTCCTTGTATCTCCCAGACTGGTAACCGGGGTCGTAGAACTTGCTCTTGTTTCTGCTGCCGCCTGTGCCGCGTCTGACGCCGTCACCATGGTAACCACTGCCCTCGTCGTCATGGTAACGGTTGTTGGCGTCTCGGTAGTCGCCGTGATCTCCGTAGTCGTAGTCGTCAGCGGGGTAGTCTTCGTAGTCATAGTGATAGTCGTCCTGGCGTCCCTGGCTCCTTCTGCAGGAATAAATAATCAGCTTTAAACCGCTTTGTGGAACAAGCATATGTAAATAATGTGGCAGAAAATATCTCGTCTTAGACGGCTTTATACTTGCTGAAGGACAATCTCGGCCTAAAAATAGCGACTTAATCTCTATCCAGGCACCATAATGGGGTAAAAGACAGGTTTTTGATACTCATATCCCATCTGCCCACTTGAGGCTTTTTCCATGCAAAATATTGAACGATATGAACACGATCGTTATGCTGGCGCTAAAGCAGCTCATTCGCTGGTGCTTCATCGTCATTCTGGCTGCGTTGGAAAGTGTGTGTAGCTCACGCTCAGTGACGGTAAATTACACGCGCGTTGTCAGACAGCGTGTCCGCGATCGCGCCGTCACTGGCGCGGGTAAAAACTCAGCAACTCAGAACAGTCACCAGTCACGAACAGCTCAGCAACTCAGAACAGTCACCACTCACCAGTCACGAGCAGCTCCGCAACTCAGCAGCTCAGAACTATCACTGGCGTCTGAGTTCTGAGTTGCAGCAGTCCAAAGAAAAATACCCAGTGAAGTACCAAGCATAGAACAACTTCCATGTGTCATTGTGCAAACAAAGAAATATTAAAAAAGACGTATTTTCGACTTACGGTGGGCCGTCGCGATAGTCCCTGTCGTACTCGCGCCGGGCGCCGTAGTCGTTGTCGTACTCCGGGCCGTACCCGGCCGTACGCCGCCGTTCTCCGTCGTACCGAGGACGCTCTCGGTCGTTGTCGTCGTAATAGTAGTCGTAGTCAGGCGCAACCCTCGGACTGAAAATGGGTTGAATAAAAGTAAATATTATTTGCACGTCAGGTGATTGATCTTGGGTCTCATTTGTGCAAACAAGTTTCAAGACAGGGTGAGGGTGCTTTGAATTGTTATGTCGTAAAAAACTGCCAACCTTACCTGAAAATGAGCATAGTCTTGAAAAGGTGAACGACGAATAACCCAGCTAAATTTTATGTCGGTGAGATTGCATCTACCTATTCCTTCAGTGCTGAAATATAGGCTGGCTGAAACACCACAATAAGTTAACTGGTAAATGCTTGCAAATATCATTTCTAGTCCTTCGACCGCCCATTCATTCGTTGCCCTTACGCGTGTCGAGGTTTGTTGCGGCTGAAGGTGGTGGGACGTCTTGTTCCTCTCGTTCCGTACAGATCGTGCTCCTGATGACCCTTCAGACGTTCATCCGCCACCTCAGGAGGCACGTCACCCTCGTGCGAGTGTTGGATGTTCTCTCGAGATGCGTACCTGTCGGAAGCAGGCATGGGTAAGTTATATCGGGAATTAGGGATCCATTGTCATGTCATGGCATATGACATATGTCTTGCGCAATATGCAACAAAACTGTGCATATTGTCATTTAAACGGAACCTGGAAGAATGCATGAAGACTATACATTACAGATAATGTAATAGAGAGCTGAAAGGATGCATGGTTTGTTATAGTCAGGGATTCGTCAGAGACTCCTGCACAAGTTGATGGTATGTAGCCGTGTGATAGCTGACTGACTTCATGTGATATGAAGAAAAAAATTATGACGATGCGCAAACAAATTTGCCTACAGCCCAGAGCACGGGTCTTTCTTGTCTTCAATGGGTGCTTACCTAAAGTAAGGGTCGTTCTCGTCTTCTCTGGGCAGATATCTCTGGTAGGGGTCCTGCTGGGTCTTGTAGTTGCGGTAGCCGTGGCGACCCTTGTAGTTGCTGTAGTAAGGCTGGTAGTCAGACTGACGGCGAGAGCTTGCCAGTGCCAGGTCCGTGGGAGAACTTGATGAATCTGTGCTATTCAGCAGCGATGAACTGCTGCTGGTTTTGGAGTTTTGGACTTGTAGTAACGTTGTTAAATCTGCTTGAGCCGTAGAAGTAAGGGACGTTTCTGTTTTGGACTCCAGCTGTTCCGTTGATTTAGTGCTGGGATTTGACGATGCTTCTTGCTTGCTGGAAGGGCTCACTCCGGCAGCCTCGTCTGACAGGCTGCGGCGACTGATGTGGTGCTTTGGCGGAAGGATGGGAAGGAAGCCGTGCTCCAGCACCCCAGGCTTGAATCCGGGGCTGACCTGGCTGTCCTGTCGCCTGACCTCGCCGATAGTCGACGCCTGGGTGATGGGGTCAAACAGAGCAAGATCACTGGCAGAACCTGGCTTTGACTGGGTGACAAAATTGAGAGTTTCGTAGACTCCATCGACATCAACGAAGTTGTCGCTCAGTCGCTGGTCAGGCTCTTTTCCTTGGCTGCTGATGCTGGAAGCATAAGTGGTCGATTGGGGATATTCGCTATGCTGCCCGTTAGCGAAATGATTCACAGTGTATGACTGGTGGTTTCCACTAAACGGTTTCTTGAAAGACACTGCTGGTCCCTGCTGAACTGTGAATGGAACTGTGCTATCAAAAGTTGGAGTTTTCTGCGTTGTGGATGCTGCAGCTTCCTGCTGAAGAGTTGTGGATTCTGGTGCGCTGATCTGCGGCGAGCGGAACTGTCCCTGGTGAATGCTGGAATGGAACGAGTTCCGCTGTGACGGCTGATCCTGATGCTGCGGAGATCCGTGATGCTGTTGGGGGCTTTGGTTGCCGTTGAAGCTGCTGGTTTCTCTCTGGGGAGGAATCTGTCCGGGGAGAGAGAACGCCGGTCTCACAGCACCTCGACTGTGCTGTCTCTGGTGGTGTCCCTGCGGCGGCGACTGATGGAACCCTCTCGGAGGATGAATCGACACACGACCGGGATGGTTTCTCTGGGTTCCTCGCTGTGGTCGACGGACCGAGGGACGAGATCTAGAACTAAACGGGTTGCGGAATCCTAGACGAAACCGACGGGCATCGCGGCTCGACTCCGCCAGATCCGACTTGCCCTCAACTTCCTCAAAGACTTCGTCACCCATGTCGCGGTGAATCATGTGCGGCACGCCATCGAAGTAGCGATGAATGACGGGGTGTACTTCGCGCGGCTCGCTCTTTTTGTCCTCTCTCGAATTGATCTCTGATTCGGATCTGGAGTCGATCTCTGCTACAGATTGCGGCAAAACGTTAGCGTCCTCGCTGACGGAAATGTTTCGTTTTGTGCGATTATGCACAAGTTCTTTGTCGGTTTCGTTGAGGTTGATGTTGTCCTCTTCCTGCTCAACAGTTGGAGGATCGACTGCTTCTCTGGCCATAGCGGCTACTTCCTGATAGCGGCTTTTATGGGGCATGGTGTCGGAAGCATCGTCGTGCTCACTGAACTGGTGAACATCACTCCCATGTCCGGGATCTTGCGGTCCGTGACTTTGGAACGGGTTGGATATTTTGTCAAACATTTCGTTGACACGAATATCATACTGGCTGCCTGGGCTCCTGAAGTCGTTTAGAGGGACTTGGTGTTGTTCCTGTCCTCTGGTAAAGAACGCACCATCGTTCGATTGCTGCTTTTTGTAGCCTTGATGGTCATTTCCCTTTACAATCTTCTCCTTACGCTGATCGAAGAATGAATCGCCATTAAAGATATGATCGGGAATGTGAAAATCGCCAAATGTTGTACCTTGGTTCTCGCCGTTTTTCTGCTGGATGTACTTAAACTGTCCTTTAAAAGCCGGAGGCTCTTGGATGAATTCGTCAAAACCACTGGGTCGCTTTAATGGTTCACGCTTGGAGGATTCTACTTTGCCATGACCGCCGAAATTATGTTCAGCTGGCCCTCTCAATCCCTCATATTTCTTCTGATATTTCATGGGTTTCGAGTTTATCTTGAAATGCTTCTGATTGTTTCCATTATCAAAGCCGTAGTCTTTGAAGTTGTTGAAGACACCCTTTCCTCCGTATCCTTTCTCAGCGTATTTACTTGGTGACTTAGGCCCACTAAACGCCTCTTCAGTTCTTTGGTTGATCATGTCCAACAAACTCTGTGCCTTTCCACCGCTCGAGAAGTCCTCAAAGTCATCTTTCCTATCAACACCAGGAGGTTTTGCAACACCGTATCCGATGGTGTTCCCCTCTGACACTGGCCGCCTGAGACTGCCCCTGTGGTGACCACCCTGCCCCGGGTCGCTCCTTCGCCGGTACGTGCCGCTCATTTTCGGGCTGTACACGGCGTACTCGTCAATGGGATCCTCTGAGTGGCCGTTAGAGCCTCGTCCGGAGCCGCCGTACCCGCCGCCGTGCCCGCCATGGTCGTACCCGCCGTGAGAACCGTGACCGTACTCATCATGAGAACCGTGACCGTGCTCATCATGTCCACTGTATCCGCCGTGTCCACGGCCGTAATCGTCACCATGGCTGTCTCCCCCATACCCGTAGTTGTTCCCGCCACCACCGTAGTGGTTTTCGTCACCCTCGTAGTGGTTTCTGCCACCGCCATACCCGTGGTCGTCACTGTCGTAGTCGTTTCTGCCGTCACCGCCGCCATTGTAGTGATTACCACCAGTGGTGTACGAGGTTATGCCATCGTTGTGGTTCCTTCCACCGCCGTGGTTTCTACTACCTCCGTAACCATCATCGCCGCCGTAGTTGTAACCATCGTCGTAGTTGTTTCCACCACCATCATAGCGACCTCCGCCGTAGTGATCGTCGCCACCTCGGTAGTTGTTTCGTCCGTCTCCGTGGTAGTTTCCACCACCGCTGTGGTAGGTTCCGCCGCTGTAGTGGCCCCCGCCGTAGGGTGTTTCCGAGTGGTAGCTGACAGAGTCGGAGTCGCCACCCTTGTGGTTGTATTGGTGGTGGCCCTCGTCATTATACCTGGCGAAGAGAATAAACTGTCAATTACGAAACTCTTGGTATTTGGGAAAGACGGATAAACTTGTCTTCATTTCCTCTGAAACATATTTCGTTGAAGTTGCTTCAAGACAGCACAAACAAAAGTTAGACAATGACAAAATAAAATGAAAATGAGAAGATGAACAAAAATTTACAATTGATGTTTTTAGCATGTGCCATTTTGTAGCATGATGCGGATTGATGTTATCATTGTAGAAGTGAACTTTGTTGGGAGGAATTGAACGTCGGTCCGCATCAGCCTCCGAGCCGAGCTGTCTGATCACAGAACCCGTTCGTTCGGACTGACCTGTCGGAGTCTCCCTTCTCGGGAGCGTCGTAGCGACTGTCATAGCTGGAGCCCTTGGTGGGCGACTGGTAGTGGTTATTCCAGGATGTGCCGTAACTCTGTGAGTGGCCGTCACTGTATTGGCGGCCCGAGGCCGGCTCACTTCCGGTGACGGAACCGGAACCGGAAGTGGTACCGGAAGTGGAACCGGGAGTTAATCCCGACCCGGAAGCGTAACCGGACGAGTCATTGTCGCTTGCCTGAAACGAGTGATATTGTCACTATTAATATAAATAGAGCAACATATCTAAATTGGACATAAGCAAGGAACACGCTATCTTCCATAAAGCCTTGGTCATATAGTGCCGGCATGAGTTGTGGGATCAGCCCCATCACCCAGGATTCATTTTAGGGGTTTTAAGAACATGTTGGGGAATCACCTAGGGAATTAAGACCTCGTGTCAGATGAATAAAGACACAAATGAATCGCAAAGCTACCGAGGGCGAACCACGAGCGACAATTTGTGTAATATATATCGACCACTCCCTCTCGAAATTAAGTCGCCTTTAACGTTCTGTAATTATTATAGACATTACAGATAAATGTGCTTAAAGTAAAATAGAAATCAAATAACCAAAATGTGACATTTTGACCTATGACATCGCTGCTGCTTTCAATTTTGCGTATTTAATTACGATGCACCTTTGGCATGTCGTGTACCAGTAGTCAAGCAATAGGTATTCATTCAGCATTATGCGTTTGAAATGAGTTCCACTGTACGTTAAAAATGCACCTCCGACATGATCAATGATCATGCATGACTGACTCACGCAGATCATGTGATAGCACGTGCTGTCCTTCGGTGGAGTACCGCAACATAGCGCGATTTAAACTTACGCTGACTCATATACATAGTTGCATATATCACACTCGTTCAAGTGTGATTATGACTTATGATGCATCGCTTGCACGTCATCAAATGCAGACTGGGTCGCATGATGATATGGATAAAGCAGTGCGGGACTTTTGGAGTGCAAATGGAGGGTATAGTAAGTGGGGATTTTATTTATCACGGTGATTGGTGCGAGGCTTTATATGAGGCTGATATGGAGCTACTTGTTGTGCTCATTGAAAACGATTTAGCTCTAACAAGTCGCTATACCTTCACGGGGATACATTATGTAAGTGAAACTAATCTATGCATTTTGACGCACACTTTGTACTGATTGTTACTTACAACAAGAACAGCTTTTGGGCGAGAGGCACAATTTGGTGTGCATTTTTAGCAAGAGGCTGGTCAATCGGACCAACGTAAAACGTGAAGCGTGCGTAACCTTCAAATGTCAAGGAGCGTATTCTTTGTCTGGCGCAACCCAGTCCAGCTTACCTTAGAGAATCGTCGACCACCTAGTCCCGGCGTGCCGTCCACACGAAAAGCTTCCTCTAGATTCGCCGGAAACCGAAACGGAGTGGTGCCAGCCAGCGAGCTGCCAGCTGACTCGGTTGCCGTGGCAACGGCTGCCACTAGCAGCAGTGACGACAGAAGGTGAACACACGCCTGAAAAACGCATTTTATATTGGTCACTTGGGATGGGGTCTCAATTAAGGGCTCTTGACAAGACGGGTCAAATTGTGCTTGCATGGTCTGCATTTTTTCATACCGTATTGTGTTAATTTATATTTTCATATTGTAGGTATTATGTAAATATAACGGGCATTGGCAGTTTACGTATCTTTTTATGAAAAGTTGTATCCTAGTTGCTTAAAATAACAAATCTATAACCTCTATTTGGCAAGCAAACATTATAATGATGACATAATTACAATCAAGGAACCGATTGACACACTAGTGGTTGACGATGACGAGGTCGATATTCATTCATGATTAGAGCCAACATTTTACCTATTTGTACATATGACCAAAGCTCATCTGAATTGAACAATTTGGCCACTCACGTCTGGTCACATGGGGGGGGGGGGGCGGCATGGGTCTTCCCCACAGGGGAGCAATGCCGCTTCAACCCTATTGGCCGTAGTGTCTAACGGTGGCGGCCATATTGCGCAGACCAGGAACCGGCCGCCGCCTGTGTTGAGGAATAGGGAATTTGGGACCTCGATTTACGTTTGCGGCCGCCGTATCCGTTACGTTCAAGTTACGTAGATACGGAACCCGGCGTCTTACGCAGAATTGAGTGGGGAACACGATCGTATCTTCAGAATTCCTCAAATTCACTCGCCTGACCTACATTTGCCCCGGCCGAGGGGGTTGATTGAACCCACCTCGCTAAGGCACCGCTAATTAACTAGAATTAAGCGGTAAGTGGTCGTA
>NW_024884041.1:0-30846 GCF_019059575.1 Amphibalanus amphitrite | reverse complement strand
GTGACGTACTTGATGCAGTAGCGGATCGCTCCCATCGCGTGCTGATCACTCGACGTTGACGTGTGGTCCAGCGCGCGAAGGATGTGCGGATTGTAGGGAACGATCCGCGGTTGTCGATTTCCACACCGCGCCGGGGGCCGGCGTCCGCGCCGTGACCGCCGTCCTCCGGCGCGCGCCGCCTGTACTGGATAGCTGCGCTGGCTCTGTGGCCTCCAGATACGGGCGCGGATAGCCGACGGCTACGCGGCCGTCCTTCATGCAGACCGCCTCGTTCAGCTCGCCTGCAGGGGCGTGACCGCTGCACCATCTTGGTGCAGACGATCCGTGCAGTTCCGGATCGGCTCGGGATCTGCAGCTCAGCGCACACCCACGTGTCCACGTCTTCGCGCGAGGTTTTCGGCGGGCACGACCCACAGCAGAAGGTGAGCGTGCGGCAGGCACGCTTCTGCCACTCATCGTGTGCAATGGCCCGCTGTCGACCCAGGATGCCGCCCCGCAGCTGCTTCAGCAGCGCCTGCAGCTTGAGGTCAAACACCTGACTGACAACGTCAGGGTGTCGCACGGCCGATCGTAGTCGCCCGGCCTCTCTCCCGGGTAGAGGGTGCGCAGAGTTTGCTCATCTCTGGCCAGGCCGGGTTGCACGTCACGGTGATGAAAAAGTCGGCGGCGCCAAAGTCTCGAACGTAGCAGAGAGCGTCTTGTAGTTTGGCCATCATGAAGCGCGACTACCGTTACGGATGCCGGCAGCACCACGCGCCGTCCGACGGCTCGGCCGTGCTCCTCGCCGTCAGCCAGCGCGTCTCGCACGCCGCGGATGGTCTCGGCGCGGAAGCCGTTGAAGCCGCCTGGTTCGCGCGCACATACGACAGACGACTCGACTCAGCTTTTGCCTCAGTGTCCACCAGTACTGTTGAAACAGCCGGCCCCCTCGCGGAATGAGATTGAAATGACCCGGTCGGAAGCGCATGTGGAACGCACCATACTGACGGATTGTGACGCCGCGCTCGGCCTTCAGCTCGAGCGACCACCCGTCCGTGCCGCGCGGGTGCAGCAGCACTAGACAGCGGTCGTACTGGCGGCTCAGTTCGTCGATGCGGAACAGTTTCCGCCGCGCTCGCGAACGACGATTGCGCGCCGGCCCCCCATCTCATTGGCATCAGGACCGCCACTTCGCGACCGATCGGTAGATTGAACCGGCGCTCGTGCTCCGACAGCGGCCGGTGTTCGGCCGACAACACGATCCGGCAGTTCGCACACCGCGCGCCATCAGCAGAGCCGCTGGAGCGCACGCACGTAGTTGTTGTGCTCGTGCAGCATGCCCAAAAGGATGTCGAGAACGGCTCTGTCGAGGCCGCCACACATGGTGGCACGTCGCGCGGTGGCTCGTCTGCGTCGAGGAAATACACCTGCATGAACTCTCCTCGCGCCGCGAGCGGGCAGTAGAGATCCCTACGATGACACACGCTACCCTGAACGGTGAAAGCCGCGTGATACGCCCTCGTGTCGGACGACGTTGCACCCCATACTGGCCAGCTGGAAGGCCGTGTTGTAAGCGCGAATTTTGCCCCGAAACTCGTCATAGAACGCCGTGCCGGGGGTCATCAGCTCCACCATCTCGTCCGCGCGGGGGATGGAAGTCAAGCTGCACCTTGCCCTGATGGCAACAGGCGCCTGCGGGCTCGGCACGCCAGCGCAGCGCTCCACAATGGGCACAGACGGTGTCCATTCGGCCCAGCTGCATGCCAGCCGGCGGCTCGAACTCGGCGGGGACATAATTGCGAGCCAGCAGGTGCTGGTCGCCTCGACGACGGGCGGGCGCGTCCACCGGAGCCTGTCCATCAGCGCCCCCCACTGCCTCCGCGTCGTGCGCATCGGCCGCGGGCTGGCGGGCCGCTGCGCCGTCTGGCGCATCGACCGCTGCCGCCTCCACAGCGTCTACAGCATCATCGGGCGTGTGGGGCGCCTCCTCTCCTACAGCGCCGCCCACTGCCTCCGCGTCGGGCGCATCGGCCGCGGGCCGGCGCGCCGCTGCGCCGTCTAGCGCATCGACCGCTGCCACCTCCACAGCGTCTACAGCATCATCGGGCGTGTGGGGCGCCTCCTCTCCTACAGCGCCGCCCACTGCCTCCGCGTCGGGCGCATCGGCCGCGGGCCGGCGCGCCGCTGCGCCGTCTAGCGCATCGACCGCTGCCACCTCGACAGCGTCTACAGCACCATCGGGCGTGTGGGGCGCCTCCTCTCCTACAGCGCCGCCCACTGCCTCCGCGTCGGGCGCATCGGCCGCGGGCCGGCGCGCCGCTGCGTCGTCTGGCGCATCGGCTACTGTCGCCTCGACAGCATCTACAGCACCATCGGGCGAGTGCGTTGCCACCTCTCCTACAGCGCCGCCCACTGCCTCCGCGCCGGGCGCGACGTCCGCGACACCGCCCACCACCGGCGGTTCAAACGCAGTCGGTGGTGCGATCGGCTGATCCGCCACACCAGCAGCAACAGGTGGCTCAAGACCTGCGCCGTCTCTCCCTGTCCTGACCTTAGTGCGAGCCGTAGCCATTCTCTCACGATTGCGTCGCTGACGCTCGGCGAGCTCAGCCTCCGATTCACGCTCCCTCCTAAGTCGATGACGCTCCCGGTCACGCTCGCGTCGCGCGGCAGCGATATCCGCGGCAAGGATGACCGGCGGCTGGGCCCCCGATGGACCGGGAACCGGCACTGCATCGACTACCGCCTGATGGGAAGGGCCCGCGCCACCTGTCTGATCTCTTTGTCTAGCGCGCGCCAGAGCCTGGCCTTCACGTTTACGTTGCAGGCGAAGAAGTCGCTCAGCCTCAGTTTCTCGCTCTCGGGCGAGGCGACGACGCTCGCGATCACGCGCCCGTCTCGCGGCCGCGGCGTTCACCGTCGGATCTACGGACTGACCGTTACGTTGACCGTTTGCGGGTTCAGCTGCATCGCCATCGACCATCAGACCGTCAGCGCGCCGTGCCACCGTCTCCGGCGCTGGCCCCGGAGGGTCGGCGGCGGTCGGGCGACTCGGCGACGTTGGCGGAGGTGTTTGACCCGACATTGCGAGCAATTCTGGAAATGGAACAAAGGAACGGGATTACAATCGGAATCTGCTAGGAGGAGGCAAAAGGGTAATACTGTTTGAAATTGTTTTAACGGACTTTCACTGGATAGTGGGTAAAAGTTATTATTGGTCCCGTTCGATGGGGCACACATAGGTTTAAAACAGACAAAAATCAGGTAGCCATTTTTCGCAACACATCAATCAAATTTCTAAATATCCAGCACGTGACGCACAACTTGCCTATTCTCATATGTAAAACATAGCCAATAGGTACACTTCCTCTTCCAAAGAAAAACTACTGTTTTAGAGCACTGTCCCATATGGGGCTAAGCGAGAATTTACCCACGCCCTGGTTTAAAGACGGATTGCACACTCGAATTTCGATCGCTTCTCTAACCACACGGCGACCCCATGTCGGCTCCACAGCTGCAGTGCTGGCCTGCCTCGGGTCGAACTGCCGCCCACACTGTAGCCATTCAAAGCATTTAACCAAATCCATCAGGCACTACTACCACATGACTCACCCCAGTTCAAATGGTTAAAATTCAAAATTCGGGTCGGGTCGGGTCGGGTCGGGTCGGGTCGGGTCGGGTCGGGTCGGGTCGGGTCGGGTCGGGTCGGGTCGGGTCGGGTCGGGTCGGGTCGGGTCGGGTCGGGTCGGGTCGGGTCGGGTCGGGTCGGGTCGGGTCGGGTCGGGTCGGGTCGGGTCGGGTCGGGTCGGGTCGGGTCGGGTCGGGTCGGGTCGGGTCGGGTCGGGTCGGGTCGGGTCGGGTCGGTCGGTCGGTCGGTCGGTCGGTCGGTCGGTCGGTCGGTCGGTCGGTCGGTCGGTCGGTCGGTCGGTCGGTCGGTCGGTCGGTCGGTCGGTCGGTCCTGCTGACCGATATCTTTTTCAAGATCACATTAGTGCCTGCAATCCACAACTACCACGCCTCTGCCATTATCAATTTTTTGTTAGAATATTATTTTTTACCACACCTCTGCCATTATCAATCTTTGTTAGAATAATATTTTTTAAGCTTTTCATTTAAACTCAAAGCATTTAACCAAATCAATCAGGCACTACGGGATTACAATCAGAATCTGCTAGGAGAGGGCACATGGGTAATACTGTCTTATCAATAGACAAACACCAAACACAATCCATCTGCCAGCGTCAGTTCTTTATGTTAGATTATAATAATTTTATAATTTTAATTACAGATTTAAGTATTTAGTTATAACAGTCTGGCGCACTACCACAATGCTGCTAGCCTGAGTTCAAACACAGAGATGAATTTCAAATTCAAGCAATAATTTAGCACCATAGCAGCCACCTTTGCAATGATATATCAATTCTTTATTAGAATGTTATTTTTAAGCCTTTCATTTACATTCAAAGCATTTAACCAAATCAATCAGGCGCTACTACCACATGACTCATCCCAGTTTAAATAGTTAAAATTCAAAATTAGTTGAGTCGAGTCGAAAAACAACAGGTGGTCCTAACTTCGCTCTTTCAAGAACATTATGCAATCAGCTGACAGCTGATTGCAGCTGTTGCTATATCAACACTGTTTACAGATGTAATAAAGGTAGAAAAATAGCCAACAACTCACATCTAGCACCTAGCCCCTAGAGAACATCTACTGTGCAACCTACGTTTCAATGACGGATGCAGTCACACACTGACATATAGATCGAAAATGTCATGTTTTTCCTGCTATCACTGCCTTATGCAACCTCCAAACACTGAAGAAATTCAGTAATTTAAGAGAGAAAAGAAAAAAAACTCATCCTCCAAGTTCCAAAAGTGACACCACACATCAAAACTCACAATACATTTTACACAAACATTTTATGTACCAAACCACCACCCCGAGCAAGGTAAGGTTGAGTTATGTTAGGTCAGATTTGGTCAAGACAGGTTACGTTCTGCAAATTTAAATTAGGTCCAGCTTCTATAGCAACTGATGACTGACTGGAGAGAACCAAAATGTCTCCTGTCTAACAGGAAATTTTTGCACAAATGTGCCAAAAAAAGAACAGGCAGCCCTATCTTTGTACTTTGAAGTAAATCATGCAGTTAGCTGAGCGCTGCAGCTCCAACTACCTTTTCCACCCTTTGCAAAGCACAAACTGAATGAATTCAGGCAATAAAATATGAAAACATCCTTCTAAGATTGGAAAATAACATCACGCATTGATACTCACAATACTTTTTATTTAAAAAAAATATTTATGACTCACCTGACCATACGCTGGGCCAAATAAGGCTTAGTTACATTGGGAATGGCAAGGTCATATTAGAAGGGAAGGGTTCAGCTTTTGCATTTCTGCTGACGCCACACCTGTTCTGTTGGTTTTATGCACATTTAGAGCCCTGGGTTCAGAGGGCGGCTTTAAATGTCTCCTGTCTAACAGGAAATTTTTGAACAAATGTGCCAAAAAAGGAGCAGGCAGCCCTATCTTTGTACTTTGAAGTAAATCATGCAGTTAGCTGAGCGCTGCAGCTCCAACTACCTTTTCCACCCTTTGCAAAGCAGAAACTGAATGAATTCAGGCAATAAAATATGA
The DNA here is from genome assembly GCF_019059575.1 of Amphibalanus amphitrite. Lineage (NCBI taxonomy): Eukaryota > Metazoa > Arthropoda > Thecostraca > Balanomorpha > Balanidae > Amphibalanus > Amphibalanus amphitrite. The sequence goes on along the minus strand of NW_024884041.1, from coordinate 25,226 downwards.
AAACATCCTTCTAAGATTGGAAAATAACATCACGCATTGATACTCACAATACTTTTTATTTTAAAAAAAATATTTATGACTCACCTGACCATCCGCTGGGCCAAATAAGGCTTAGTTACATTGGGAATGGCAAGGTCATATTAGAAGGGAAGGGTTCAGCTTTTGCATTTCTGCTGACGCCACACCTGTTCTGTTGGTTTTATGCACATTTAGAGCCCCGGGTTCAGAGGGCGGCTTTAACCTGCTAGGTAACTGCTTTTCAAGTTCCTAACATCACGTTTCACCATCACCATATTAAAAAAGTTCAAAATGTTTTAAGCAGCAGACTAATAAAAACTGGCAAAAACTAAACTTTTGCTTCAAATTGTTTCATGAGGCAAAATATTAGGATAAATCACTTCAATTAAAGGCAATCATGCACGCGCCACGTTAGCCGCGCCACTTGCATTTTTCGTAATAAATAAGCCTTTATGCACCAAAACCACCTTTGAAAAATCATCCCAGTAATTAACAACAGCTCTCAAGGTCAATTGGCATTCATATGTAATCTTAACACCCTCCAAATTCAAAATGTTTTATCTAAATCATTGTGACGCATCCACCACCAAGCTCACCTCGGTCCAAACACAACGGCCGATTTAGTGATGAATATTAAGCGTATTAAAAGAAATGCCTATTTGAAGGAGTTCATGAATACTTTGTTACACAGAAATGCTTGCCATATTTTTCTACTTTTTAGAGCTAAACTATGTCTTACTTTGCAGTCCCTCTATCGTATTATGGTATGTAACTATAGTGACGCAGTTTGCTCTCCGCAGCTGGAGCAAACATTTGTCGAACCCGGTTCTGACGGAAATCGTACGATTAGAGATTTTCGAGTCCTACTTGCAAAATGTTTTACCTATTATTTGTATCATGTTTTTCGATCGTCCCTCAATCAATTCCACCCTCTGTCGGCCCCAACTTACCTGAATTTTTGGCGAGTCCGGGCTCGTCCGGTGACGAAAACCGGCCGATCTAGTACGGGCGGACGCCGGCGCCGCGGCCGAGCAGACGGCCCGTCACGGAAGTTGCAGACGGGAGATGATCGGCATAAAGCGCTCGTGTATCTCGGCAGCATCGTGTATTGAGAAAAAAAAGACGATTTCACGATTTATAAATGCGTTACGCTTATCATATGTACATGCACATTGCACACCGGCGCCGGGCCGGCCGGTGGAATTTTCCAGCCGTCGGCCGGTAATTTTTCTCCGGAACGGAGGGACCGCCATCGAGTTTGTCACGTGAATCAGCCGCATTCCTGTGTGGCGCGCAATGCTGAAGAGATATGTGTTTCCGCGGGTATCTCGCAGGCCCTAACAGGAAAAGCTCGCTGCAAAAACTCAGCGCTTCAAAAAACCCGCAATCCTACTCAAATGGATATTTAAACAAGATATCTTGGCTCGCTCCGCGTCGCTTTGGCAATCAAAGTATGAGGGAGAAAATTTGGGATCGATTGGTGTTCGTCCCGTGTTAATCGGACGTCTAGAAGCTTAGATATTCACGAAAAACTTGTTGAACTTGCAAAAGTACTTGGTACTTGCTTGGTACTTGCCAAAGTACTCGGTACTTGCCAAAGTACTTGGTACTTGCTTGGTATTTGCATAAGTACTCGGTATTTGCCAAAGTACTTGGTACTTGCTTGGTATTTGCATAAGTACTTGGTACTTGCTTGGTACTTGTAAAAGTACTTGGTACTTGCTTGGTACTTGCGAAAGTACTTGGTACTTGCACTCGCCCCCCCCCCCCCCCGTTCCCCCGACTCTACTCCCACACCTACCCCCTCGGGATAATTCCGGGTTCGTCGGGTAGGAAAACTTGCCACTCTACCCCCTCCCCCCCCACACACACACAGAGCCATTTGGTATCGATCGGTGTTTATCCCGTGTCAATCGGTCGTCAATAAGCCGAGATATGCACGGCGAATTATTTCAATCGGCGTCGATCAGAATCTTCAGAACGGAGGGACCCACACTCATTTCTGGCCGTATCTCACTTTTCCGAGATGTACGTCAAACTACGTATTTAAAACTACATATTCTAAGGCCGAATCTTCAAACTGGGGGTACCTCAGACCGTGGGAACGACTCGGCTCAGCACTGCCGCACGCGCATTCAGCGGCGGGTTGTCGATTTTTCGAGTGTCGGCTGCCGATCTCCCGAGAGCCGGCCACCTGTCAGCCGCCGCTCGGCTCTGTGTTAAGCATATGGGGACGGCGAATTTCTCCCGGAGGGAAGCACCTCGCTCACAAAAGCACGTGAATCAGCCGCATTCCTGTGTGGCGCGCAATGCTGAAGAGATATGTGTTTCCGCGGGTATCTCGCAGGCCCTAACAGGAAAAGCTCGCTGCAAAAACTGAGCGTTTCAAATAACGCCAAATCCTAGTCAAATGGATATTTAAACAAGATATCTTGGCTCGCTCCGCGTCGCTTTGGCAATCAAAGTATGAGGGAGAAAATTTGGGATCGATTGGTGTTCGTCCCGTGTTAATCGGACGTCTAGAAGCTTAGATATTCACGAAAAACTTGTTGAACCTGCCAAAGTACCTGCCAGCTTGCTGTATCACCTGCTACTTGGTAATGTACTGAAAACTTGCTAATGTACTGAAAACCTGCCAAAGTACTTGGTATTTACTTGCCTAAATACCGCAAAGAACTTGTTCCTTTCCGACGTTTAAATCAGACGTCTTTAGTCGATCAAAGACTTTGCGAATTTGCCTTGGTCTCAGATAATTTTGATTTGTTCCAATGAATTATTTGTAATTTGATTATACTTGTTCCCAATTTGTATTTTGTTTCACCTACCTATCATTTCTAACTTGTTTTAGCGTCCTACCTATTAAGCGATTACACATACGTAGAGAGTGCCGGTGGGTGGTTATAATGCAATACCCTGCACGGTGAACAGCTTGCGAGTTTTACAGCGGTGCGATTGCTGGGGCTTATCGCTGACAGAAAAGGGTAAATACAGTAAATACAGATGGCTGTGTTGGATCCCTTTGCTTTTGCCCAACATTCAGCGTTGGAATTGTGGCTTTACCGTCCCTCTTATCAAAGTTATCTAACTTTTTGTAGCTTCGTCAGGTTAGACACGACGCGCGTGACCTCTGGCGGCCGCTGGCGGAACTACCGCGCACGGCCCGCACACGGGCCTGGCGGCCGCCAGTGGAACTACTGCGCAGGTGGCAGCACCTACCCGTGGAGAAGCGGCTGGCAATCGGCCGCCCCACTCCCCACCCCGCCCCCACCCAGCTGGCCGCCAGACCGTGGGAACGACTCGGCTCAGCGCTGCCGGCCGCTGGACGGGGAAACCCCGCCCCGCCGCCCGCCGCCCAACACACTGCCGCCGGGCCGGCCGGTGGAATTTTCCAGCCGTCTCTCCGGAACGGCGGCACCCCGCTCATCTTCGCACGCGCATTCAGCGGCGGCTTGTCGATTTTTCGAGTGTCGGCTGCCGATCTCCCGAGAGCCGGCCACCTGTCAGCCGCCGCTCGGCTCCGTGTTAAGCATATGGGGACGGCGAATTTCTCCCGGAGGGAAGCACCTCGCTCACAAAAGCACGTGAATCAGCCGCATTCCTGTGTGGCGCGCAATGCTGAAGAGATATGTGTTTCCGCGGGTATCTCGCAGGCCCTAAGAGAAAAAGCTCGCTGCAAAAACTCAGCGCTTCAAAAAACCCGCAATCCTACTCAAATGGATATTTAAACAAGATATCTTGGCTCGCTCCGCGTCGCTTTGGCCATAAAGAGATTCGGGAGAAAATTTGGGATCGAATGGTGTTTTCCGGTGACGATTGGACGTCTAGAAGCTTCGATATTGGCGAAAAACTTGCTGAACTTGCAAAAGTACTTGGTACTTGCTTGGTACTTGCCAAAGTACTCGGTACTTGCCAAAGTACTTGGTACTTGCTTGGTATTTGCATAAGTACTCGGTATTTGCCAAAGTACTTGGTACTTGCTTGGTATTTCCATAAGTACTTGGTACTTGCTTGGTACTGCGAAAGTACTTGGTACTTGCACTCGCCCCCCGTTCCCCCGACTCTACTCCCACACCTACCCCCTCGGGATAATTCCGGGTTCGTCGGGTAGGAAAACTTGCCACTCTACTCCCCCCCCCCACACACACACACAGAGCCATTTGGTATCGATCGGTGTTTATCCCGTGTCAATCGGTCGTCAATAAGCCGAGATATGCACGGCGAATTATTTCAATCGGCGTCGATCAGAATCTTCAGAACGGAGGGACCCACACTCATTTCTGGCCGTATCTCACTTTTCCGAGATTTACGTCAAACTACGTATTTAAAACTACATATTCTACAGCCGAATCTTCAAACTGGGGGTACCTCAGACCGTGGGAACGACTCGGCTCAGCACTGCCGCACGCGCATTCAGCGGCGGCTTGTCGATTTTTCGAGTGTCGGCTGCCGATCTCCCGAGAGCCGGCCACCTGTCAGCCGCCGCTCGGCTCTGTGTTAAGCATATGGGGACGGCGAATTTCTCCCGGAGGGAAGCACCTCGCTCACAAAAGCACGTGAATCAGCCGCATTCCTGTGAGGCGCGCAATGTTGAAGAGATATGTGTGCACGCAGCTATCTCGCAAGCCCTAAGAGAAAAAGCTCGCTGCAAAAACTCAGCGTTTCAAAAAACCCGCAATCCTACTCAAATGAATAACTAAACAAGATATCTTGGCTCGCTCCGCGTCGCTTTGGCCATAAAAAGATTCGGGAGAAAATTTGGGATCGAATGGTGTTTTTCCGGTGACGATCGGACGTCTAGAAGCTTCGATATTGGCGAAAAACTTGCTGAACTTGCAAAAGTACTTGGTACTTGCTTGGTACTTGCCAAAGTACTCGGTACTTGCCAAAGTACTTGGTACTTGCTTGGTATTTGCATAAGTACTCGGTATTTGCCAAAGTACTTGGTATTTGCTTGGTATTTCCATAAGTACTTGGTACTTGGTACTTGCGAAAGTACTTGGTACTTGCACTCGCCCCCCCCCTTGTTCCCCCGACTCTACTCCCACCCCTACACCCTCGGGATAATTCCGGGTTCGTCGGGTAGAAAAACTTGCCACTCTATCCCCCCCCCCCCCCCAGAGCCATTTGGTATCGATCGGTGTTTGTCCCGTGTCAATCGGTCGTCAATAAGCCGAGATATGCACGGCGACTTATTTCAATCGGCGCCGATCATAATCTTCAGGACGGAGGTACCCACACTCATTTCTGGCCGTATCTCACTTTCCGAGATCTACGTCAAACTACGTATTTAAAACTACAATTCTACAGCCGAATCTTCAAACTGGGGGTACCTCACTCACAATCGCACGTGATTCAGCCGCATTCCTGTGAGGCGCGCAATGTTGAAGAGATATGTGTGCACGCAGATATCTCGCAAGCCCTAAGAGAAAAAGCTCGCTGCAAAAACTGAGCGTTTCAAAAAACCCGAAATCCTACTCAAATGAATAATTAAACTAGGTGACTTGCTTGCTCCGCGCGCATGATTGGGCCACAGGAGATTTGCAGCAGCCAAACGACGGGATTAGCCAATTCGAGCAGTGAATGTTTATGTGAAATCTAGCAGCAGCGATTTACCTAACTGGGCCAGGGGACAGGTCACAGTAGTTGACATGGCGAATCATTCTGACATGAATTCAGAAGGTTGACAGCGGTAATGCTGGCGTGCTAAGCTACGCTACAAAAACCGCCCTGTGTAGGCAGCATGCTCAGTAGGAGAAAAAGAGCAGTGAAGTAGAAGTAGTGTAAATGTAGCGTGCTGCTATGGCGATACACAATAGGAAGGCCGATTAGGAAACAGAAGTAAGCAAAGTGTCAAAGCGGCATTAGGCGACACACTGACCGGATTAGACACAGTCAGAATGACTTGCTGGGATTAGCTGGACTGGTCTGGTCCGATTGCCTGGCAGAGCTTATCGGATCCGGGGTTTGTTGGCGTCAGCTGCGGCTGCTGGCGGCAGCCGGTGTCGATGACTGGCGGCCCTGCTGGTTAACTGCATGGTGGCGAGAAATGTAGTCAGGGACACGGCATAAGGAAGTCAAAAGGCTCGGAGTCTTAGCCAGGCATAGTTCAGGGTCGCCGTGCCGAGGTGATGGATAGATTGAAGGTTTTATAGGGAACATCAAGGTCGGCTCCGCACACTGAACACAGCCTGTTACCAGGGTGCACTGTCGTGGAAGTGCTCCGAGCGCGCACCCCGCCCTTAACACGTTTTTAAAGTAACTTTGAAATATGATTTAAGCACAATGAAATGAGTTAAGCACACTGAAATGTCAATGTCAGCCTCCTGATGAACTTACGTTAACGATGTCAAACTTTTAGTATAACGGTTAAGGGCCCGTTACGTCAGCGCGTACCGGCATACACTCACTCACGCGCAATCATTCACCACTCCAAATACCCACAGCACCGAAAGGGTTAAGCACAGGATGCAGATGCAGCCACGCACTCACTCACTGGCACCCCCCGACGTAAGACTCGCCCCGCAGCGGTTTAGACTCCCCCTATCAAGGGGTGAAGTGTCCGATCGATCACACGACACGGACTTCAGACGTTCACACGTCTGAAAGGGGGTCTCACAACCGACAGCGACGCGCCTAACAACCGTCACACCTGACAGTTGACACAGTTACAGTCACGCACACATTCGCACACGGACTCACTCACTGACACGCTCAGACGTAAGACTCGCCCCGCAGCGGTTTAGACTCCCCCTATCAAGGGGTGAAGTGTCCGATCGATCACACGAAACGGACTTCAGACGTTCACACGTCTGAAAGGGGGTCTCACAACCAACAGCGACGCGCTAACATTTCCAGACTAAAAAATCCCAGCACACGGACCACCAGCCGTACCACACGACTGACCACAGGAGTATCTGACCGCTCTTGGACGCCGCCGCCTGACTATACTTCCGATAACGTTTAAAGATTACGGCCGATGACGCACCCGCTTCCTAACGCCCAATACGATTGGCCGCAGCCTACAGTTGGCCGTCGACATTGACCACCCGGACAGACAGAGTGGCCCTCCCACTCAAGGAGCAAGGGCTTCCTCCGGCCACTCCGGGCTCAACGTCATAGCAATTGGGTGAAGGACGGCACAACGCGGGGTACATCCGATCGTCGCTCGACAACCGAACTAAGATAACGCCCCATAACGCACCCGTATGACGCCCGATCCTGGCGCGCGCACCTCACAGAACCTCTCTGTATACGACATTCCGCGTCCGATGGTTGTGCGTGGAAAGCACCTCGACTGAATCAAAGCTGCCTACGCGCGAGAGAGCCACGTAGAACTGGCCATGAGTGAAGGCCGGGGATGGCAGATATATGCCCACGCGTCGCTTAGTCTGCCCTTGGCAGCGATTGATGGTCATGGCGAATGACAGCTTGACGGGGAACTGACAGCGGCGGAATGGTCGGCCGATGCCGGAATCGACAGCGCTCACCACCAGAGGGAGGCGCGGCAAAAACAGCGTCTCGCCACGCGCGACTCCACTGGCGATTCGCAGCTCGAGCACGTTGGGCGCGGCGCGCAGCACCGTGCACAGCGTGCCGTTCACGACGCGCGGAGCGTCGAGGTTGCGCATCAACACGACCGGGGCGCCGACCTTGACCTGAAGTCGATGCGACGGCATGCCCGACACGTCGATCGCGTTGAGCACCTCGGTGGGCACCGGAGGCCCGTGATCCTCGTTGTCGTCGTCACTGATGGTGTCGACGCTAGCGTACGTGACTGTTTCGCCGGGCAGAAGGGCCAGCGCGGCCTCATTCGCCCTGTCAACGGTCGCATTTAGCGGCGAGAGGATGGCGCGCTCATGCAGCCACTCTTCATCACGGTGTCGCCCGGCCATGTCAGGGAAAATGCGATCGACCAAGGCGGCGAGACTGCGCGCCGGACTGACCACCAACTCGGGCACCTGCACCGAGTCCGGCTGTGCCACGACGGGCAGCCGGCCGTCGCCGACGCGCAGCAGGAAGTTGGCGAACTCACCGGCCTGATCGTCGCCGTTCAACGCCCGCATGTTGGTCGCGAGCTCCATGGTGTCGATCCGAGGCCACATGGGCGATGACTTGAGGCAGGCGTCAACAACCTCTGCGCGCCCGCCGCGCTTCACCACTGGCAGGATCTGTCTCCAGTCGCCAGAGAGCAGCGTCAGAACGCCGCCAAACAGCTCTTGCCTGTCGCGGACGTCTTGGAGAGCCCGGTCGACCGCCTCAGTGGCGCGCCGGTTCGTCATGGCCGCTTCGTCCCATACAATGAGGCGACAGCGGCGAAGGTAGTCGGCCTCGGGAGAGCGGCGATCAATGCCGCAGACGTTCTCGTTGTCAGGATGCAGCTGCAGAGGGATCTTGAACCGATGATGGGCAGTCGTGCCGCCCTCCAACAGGCTGGCTGCGATGCCGGATGTGGCCACTGCAACTGCCACGTGTCCCCGGCTGCGCACCTTGGCCAGCAGCAGGTTCTCCAAGAACGTCTTCCCGCAGCCGCCTGGAGCTTGCAGGAAGATGACACCCGACTCGTCATTGTCCAGCCGTCGCAGCACCTCGTCATAGACGGCGCGCTGGTCATCCGTCAGACGCGGCTCGTCGCGCTCAACGCGATCGGCCAGAGCGGCCGGGTCGTACTCGGGACCGCCGGGCGGCTCGTCGTCGTCGCCATCGGCGGCGGCGGCGGCGTCCGGCACCGGCGGCACCGGCAGTCCGTACTCCGCCAGAGATCTGCCGCGCAGCCGGCGGAGAATGCCAGCGATCTTCCGCAGCGCCTGCTGGCGCACTTCGTCCTCGGTGAGACCACGTCTGCCAGCCGCGCGAGCGGTGCGCTGACGGCGAGCGATGTCCTCGGACAGGGCGTCCGCGAACCTCATCCACAGCGCCATGGGATCGCACGTAGCCTCTCCCTCGATCAGAATCAGAGCGAAGAGGAAACGCAAACCACCTGCAAAGCGCGTCACACTCGCCTCCTCCAGTGCGCGCGCCCAGTGCGCTCCGTCCTCGAGCAGCCCCAGTGCGGAGCACGCCTCGCGCATGGTGGCACACACGCGGCCATCGACCGTGCGGAGGTGCTCGTAAGAGCGCGGACCTCGGACGCTGTGAAGGAGCAGGCGAAGAAAGAAAAACTTCGCCCGCGCGCGGCGTCGTGGTGTACACGCGCGACAGAGTCTCAGAGGCAACCACGCCCGGCACCTCGGGGTGAGGCTGGCCACGGACGCGGCGTTTCCAGTGGGCCGGACGGGCGTCTGCGCCCCGGCCGCGTCGCACCTGCCACGTGTAGTATCGCGGCACCTCTGGGTAGAGGAGTGTCGCCGCGAACGCGTCACGCTGGCACAGCTCAAAGAAGGCTGTGAGCATGGATGGATTAGCCTGCTCGCCCGCGATGACCGCTTCCAGGTTTTCGTCGCCGCGGAACACGACACGTCTCTCGTCGTCACCGAGATGCAGCTGCAGCCGCTGGACCGGCGGATGATGGACGTGGACTGGTCGGTCGAGCAGCCGCCACGCTGCCTCCATGGATCCCAGGTACCGGCTGTTCTGATACTGGGTCACCTCGTCAACCACGCCGTCGGGCTGCACGGCGAACATGATCCTATCCGAGCCCTTGGTGACGTACTTGATGCAGTAGCGGATCGCTCCCATCGCGTGCGTGATCAGCTCGACGTTGACGTGTGAGTCCAGCGCGCGAAGGATGTGCGGATTGTAGGGAACGATCCAGCGGTTGTCGATTTCCACACCGCGCCGTCCGGGCGTCCGCGCACGTTGACCGCCGTCCTCCGGCGCGCGCCGCCTGTACTTGGGATAGCTGCGCTCTGGCAGCTCTGTGGCCTCCAGATACGGGCGCGGATAGCCGACGCTACAGCGGCCGTCCTTCATGCAGACCGCCTGCGGGTTCAGCGCGCCGCACGGACCATGCACCATCTTGGTGCAGACGATCGCGTGCAGTTCCGGATCGGTCTCGGGATCTGGCAGCTCAGCGCACACGCACGTGTCCACGTCTTCGGCGCGAGGTTTGTCGGCGGGCACGACCCACAGCAGAAGGTGAGCGTGCGGCAGGCCACGCTTCTGCCACTCAATCGTGTGCAGAATGGCCCGCTGTCGACCCAGGATGCCGCCCCGCAGCTGCTTCAGCAGCGCCTGCAGCTTGAGGTCAAACACCTGACTGACAACGTCAGGGTGGTCGCACGGCCGATCGTAGTCGCCCGGCCTCTCTCCCGGGTAGAGGGTGCGCAGAGTTTGCTCAATCTCTGGCCAGGCCGGGTTGCACGTCACGGTGATGAAAAAGTCGGCGGCGCCAAAGTCTCGAACGTAGCAGAGAGCGTCTTGTAGTTTGGCCATCATGAAGCGCGGACTACTCGTTACGGATGCCGGCAGCACCACGCGCCGTCCGACGGCTCGGCCGTGCTCCTCGCCGTCAGCCAGCGCGTCTCGCACGCCGCGGATGGTCTCGGCGCGGAAGCCGTTGAAGCCGTCCTGGTTCGCGCGCACATACGACAGACGACTCGACTCAGCTTTTGCCTCAGTGTCCACCAGGTACTGTTGAAACAGCCGGCCCCCTCGCGGAATGAGATTGAAATGACCCGGTCGGAAGCGCATGTGGAACGCACCATACTGACGGATTGTGACGCCGCGCTCGGCCTTCAGCTCGAGCGACCACCCGTCCGTGCCGCGCGGGTGCAGCAGCACATAGAGCAGCGGGTCGTACTGGCGGCTCAGTTCGTCGATGCGGAACAGTTGTCCGCCGCGCTCGCGAACGACGATGTCGCGCCGGCCCCCCATCTCATTGGGCATCAGGACCGCCACTTCGCGACCGATCGGTAGATTGAACCGGCGCTCGTGCTCCGACAGCGGCCGGTGTTCGGCCGACAACACGATCCGGCAGTTCGGCACACCGCGCGCCATCAGCAGAGCCGGCTGGAGCGCACGCACGTAGTTGTTGTGCTCGTGCAGCATGCCCAAAAGGATGTCGAGAACGGCTCTGTCGAGGCCGCCACACATGGTGGCACGTCGCGCGGTGGCCTCGTCTGCGTCGAGGAAATACACCTGCATGAACTGCTCCTCGCCGCCGCGAGCGGGCAGTAGAGATCCCATACGATGACACACGCTACCCTGAACGGTGAAAGCCGCGTGATACGCCCCGTCGTGTCGGACGACGTTGCACCCCATACTGGCCAGCTGGAAGGCCGTGTTGTAAGCGCGAATTTTGCCCCGAAACTCGTCATAGAACGCCGTGCCGGGGGTCATCAGCTCCACCATCTCGTCCGGCGGCGGGGGATGGAAGTCAAGCTGCACCTTGCCCTGATGGCAACAGGCGCCTGCGGGCTCGGCACGCCAGCGCAGCGCTCCACAATGGGCACAGACGGTGTCCATTCGGCCCAGCTGCATGCCAGCCGGCGGCTCGAACTCGGCGGGGACATAATTGCGAGCCAGCAGGTGCTGGTCGCCTCGACGACGGGCGGGCGCGTCCACCGGAGCCTGTCCATCAGCGCCCCCCACTGCCTCCGCGTCGTGCGCATCGGCCGCGGGCTGGCGGGCCGCTGCGCCGTCTGGCGCATCGACCGCTGCCGCCTCCACAGCGTCTACAGCATCATCGGGCGTGTGGGGCGCCTCCTCTCCTACAGCGCCGCCCACTGCCTCCGCGTCGGGCGCATCGGCCGCGGGCCGGCGCGCCGCTGCGCCGTCTAGCGCATCGACCGCTGCCACCTCCACAGCGTCTACAGCATCATCGGGCGTGTGGGGCGCCTCCTCTCCTACAGCGCCGCCCACTGCCTCCGCGTCGGGCGCATCGGCCGCGGGCCGGCGCGCCGCTGCGCCGTCTAGCGCATCGACCGCTGCCACCTCGACAGCGTCTACAGCACCATCGGGCGTGTGGGGCGCCTCCTCTCCTACAGCGCCGCCCACTGCCTCCGCGTCGGGCGCATCGGCCGCGGGCCGGCGCGCCGCTGCGTCGTCTGGCGCATCGGCTACTGTCGCCTCGACAGCATCTACAGCACCATCGGGCGAGTGCGTTGCCACCTCTCCTACAGCGCCGCCCACTGCCTCCGCGCCGGGCGCGACGTCCGCGACACCGCCCACCACCGGCGGTTCAAACGCAGTCGGTGGTGCGATCGGCTGATCCGCCACACCAGCAGCAACAGGTGGCTCAAGACCTGCGCCGTCTCTCCCTGTCCTGACCTTAGTGCGAGCCGTAGCCATTCTCTCACGATTGCGTCGCTGACGCTCGGCGAGCTCAGCCTCCGATTCACGCTCCCTCCTAAGTCGATGACGCTCCCGGTCACGCTCGCGTCGCGCGGCAGCGATATCCGCGGCAAGGATGACCGGCGGCTGGGCCCCCGATGGACCGGGAACCGGCACTGCATCGACTACCGCCTGATGGGAAGGGCCCGCGCCACCTGTCTGATCTCTTTGTCTAGCGCGCGCCAGAGCCTGGCCTTCACGTTTACGTTGCAGGCGAAGAAGTCGCTCAGCCTCAGTTTCTCGCTCTCGGGCGAGGCGACGACGCTCGCGATCACGCGCCCGTCTCGCGGCCGCGGCGTTCACCGTCGGATCTACGGACTGACCGTTACGTTGACCGTTTGCGGGTTCAGCTGCATCGCCATCGACCATCAGACCGTCAGCGCGCCGTGCCACCGTCTCCGGCGCTGGCCCCGGAGGGTCGGCGGCGGTCGGGGCGACTCGGCGACGTTGGCGGAGGTGTTTGACCCGACATTGCGAGCAATTCTGGAAATGGAACAAAGGAACGGGATTACAATCGGAATCTGCTAGGAGGAGGCAAAAGGGTAATACTGTTTGAAATTGTTTTAACGGACTTTCACTGGATAGTGGGTAAAAGTTATTATTGGTCCCGTTCGATGGGGCACACATAGGTTTAAAAACAGACAAAAATCAGGTAGCCATTTTTCGCAACACATCAATCAAATTTCTAAATATCCAGCACGTGACGCACAACTTGCCTATTCTCATATGTAAAACATAGCCAATAGGTACACTTCCTCTTCCAAAGAAAAACTACTGTTTTAGAGCACTGTCCCATATGGGGCTAAGCGAGAATTTACCCACGCCCTGGTTTAAAGACGGATTGCACACTCGAATTTCGATCGCTTCTCTAACCACACGGCGACCCCATGTCGGCTCCACAGCTGCAGTGCTGGCCTGCCTCGGGTCGAACTGCCGCCCACACTGTAGCCATTCAAAGCATTTAACCAAATCCATCAGGCACTACTACCACATGACTCACCCCAGTTCAAATGGTTAAAATTCAAAATTCGGGTCGGGTCGGGTCGGGTCGGGTCGGGTCGGGTCGGGTCGGGTCGGGTCGGGTCGGGTCGGGTCGGGTCGGGTCGGGTCGGGTCGGGTCGGGTCGGGTCGGGTCGGGTCGGTCGGGTCGGGTCGGGTCGGGTCGGTCGGGTCGGGTCGGGTCGGGTCGGGTCGGTCGGGTCGGGTCGGGTCGGGTCGGGTCGGGTCGGGTCGGGTCGGGTCGGGTCGGGTCGGGTCGGGTCGGGTCGGGTCGGGTCGGTCGGTCGGTCGGTCGGTCGGTCGGTCGGTCGGATCGGTCGTCGGTCGGTCGGTCGGTCGGTCGGTCGGTCGGTCGGTCGGTCGGTCGGTCGGTCGGTCGGTCCTGCTGACCGATATCTTTTTCAAGATCACATTAGTGCCTGCAATCCACAACTACCACGCCTCTGCCATTATCAATTTTTTGTTAGAATATTATTTTTTACCACACCTCTGCCATTATCAATCTTTGTTAGAATAATATTTTTTAAGCTTTTCATTTAAACTCAAAGCATTTAACCAAATCAATCAGGCACTACGGGATTACAATCAGAATCTGCTAGGAGAGGGCACATGGGTAATACTGTCTTATCAATAGACAAACACCAAACACAATCCATCTGCCAGCGTCAGTTCTTTATGTTAGATTATAATAATTTTATAATTTTAATTACAGATTTAAGTATTTAGTTATAACAGTCTGGCGCACTACCACAATGCTGCTAGCCTGAGTTCAAACACAGAGATGAATTTCAAATTCAAGCAATAATTTAGCACCATAGCAGCCACCTTTGCAATGATATATCAATTCTTTATTAGAATGTTATTTTTAAGCCTTTCATTTACATTCAAAGCATTTAACCAAATCAATCAGGCGCTACTACCACATGACTCATCCCAGTTTAAATAGTTAAATTCAAAATTAGTTGAGTCGAGTCGAAAAACAACAGGTGGTCCTAACTTCGCTCTTTCAAGAACATTATGCAATCAGCTGACAGCTGATTGCAGCTGTTGCTATCAACACTGTTACAGATGTAATAAAGGTAGAAAAATAGCCAACAACTCACATCTAGCACCTAGCCCCTAGAGAACATCTACTGTGCAACCTACGTTCAATGACGGATGCAGTCACACACTGACATATAGATCGAAAATGTCATGTTTTTCCTGCTATCACTGCCTTATGCACCTCCAAACACTGAAGAAATTCAGTAATTTAAGAGAGAAAAGAAAAAAAACTCATCCTCCAAGTTCCAAAAGTGACACCACACATCAAAACTCACAATACATTTTACACAAACATTTATGTACCAAACCACCACCCCGAGCAAGGTAGGTTGAGTTATGTTAGGTCAGATTTGGTCAAGACAGGTTACGTTCTGCAAATTTAAATTAGGTCCAGTTCTATAGCAAACTGATGACTGATGGAGAGAACCAAAATGTCTCTGTCTAACAGGAAATTTTTGCACAAATGTGCCAAAAAAAGAACAGGCAGCCCTATCTTTGTACTTTGAAGTAAATCATGCAGTTAGCTGAGCGCTGCAGCTCCAACCTTTTCCACCCTTTGCAAAGCACAAACTGAATGAATTCAGGCAATAAAATATGAAAACATCCTTCTAAGATTGGAAAATAACATCACGCATTGATACTCACAATACTTTTATTTAAAAAAAATTTTATGACTCACCTGACCATACGATGGGCCAAATAAGGCTTAGTTACATTGGGAATGGCAAGGTCATATTAGAAGGGAAGGGTTCAGCTTTTGCATTTCTGCTGAGCCACACCTGTTCTGTTGGTTTTATGCACATTTAGAGCCCTGGGTTCAGAGGGCGGCTTTAAATGTCTCCTGTCTAACAGGAAATTTTGAACAAATGTGCCAAAAAAGGAGCAGGCAGCCCTATCTTTGTACTTTGAAGTAAATCATGCAGTTAGCTGAGCGCTGCAGCTCCAACTACCTTTTCCACCCTTTGCAAAGCAGAAACTGAATGAATTCAGGCAATAAAATATGAAAACATCCTTCTAAGATTGGAAAATAACATCACGCATTGATACTCACAATACTTTTTATTTTAAAAAAAATATTTATGACTCACCTGACCATCCGCTGGGCCAATAAGGCTTAGTTACATTGGGAATGGCAAGGTCATATTAGAAGGGAAGGGTTCAGCTTTTGCATTTCTGCTGACGCCACACCTGTTCGTTGGTTTTATGCACATTTAGAGCCCCGGGTTCAGAGGGCGGCTTTAACCTGCTAGGTAACTGCTTTTCAAGTTCCTAACATCACGTTCACCATCACCATATTAAAAAAGTTCAAAATGTTTTAAGCAGCAGACTAATAAAAACTGGCAAAAACTAAACTTTTGCTTCAAATTGTTTCATGAGGCAAAATATTAGGATAAATCACTTCAATTAAAGGCAATCATGCACGCGCCACGT
Source organism: Amphibalanus amphitrite (assembly GCF_019059575.1). Taxonomy (NCBI): domain Eukaryota; kingdom Metazoa; phylum Arthropoda; class Thecostraca; order Balanomorpha; family Balanidae; genus Amphibalanus; species Amphibalanus amphitrite. Next base: position 9,464 of record NW_024884041.1, on the reverse strand, counting down.
TAGCCGCGCCACTTGCATTTTTCGTAATAAATAAGCCTTTATGCACCAAAACCACCTTGAAAAATCATCCAGTAATTAACAACAGCTTCAAGGTCAATTGGCATTCATATGTAATCTTAACACCCTCCAAATTCAAAATGTTTTATCTAAATCATTGTGACGCATCCACCACCAAGCTCACCTCGGTCCAAACACAACGGCCGATTTAGTGATGAATATTAAGCGTATTAAAAGAAATGCCTATTTGAAGGAGTTCATGAATACTTTGTTACACAGAAATGCTTGCCATATTTTTCTACTTTTTAGAGCTAAACTATGTCTTACTTTGCAGTCCCTCTATCGTATTATGGTATGTAACTATAGTGACGCAGTTTGCTCTCCGCAGCTGGAGCAAACATTTGTCGAACCCGGTTCTGACGGAAATCGTACGATTAGAGATTTTCGAGTCCTACTTGCAAAATGTTTTACCTATATTTGTATCATGTTTTTCGATCGTCCCTCAATCAATTCCACCCTCTGTCGGCCCCAACTTACCTGAATTTTTGGCGAGTCCGGGCTCGTCCGGTGACGAAAACCGGCCGATCTAGTACGGGCGGACGCCGGCGCCGCGGCCGAGCAGACGGCCCGTCACGGAAGTTGCAGACGGGAGATGATCGGCATAAAGCGCTCGTGTATCTCGGCAGCATCGTGTATTGAGAAAAAAAAGACGATTTCACGATTTATAAATGCGTTACGCTTATCATATGTACATGCACATGCACACCGGCGCCGGGCCGGCCGGTGGAATTTTCCAGCCGTCGGCCGGTAATTTTTCTCCGGAATGGAGGGACCGCCATCGAGTTTGTCACGTGAATCAGCCGCATTCCTGTGGCGCGCAATGCTGAAGAGATATGTGTTTCCGCGGGTATCTCGCAGGCCCTAACAGGAAAAGCTCGCTGCAAAAACTCAGCGCTTCAAATAACGCCAAATCCTACTCAAATGGATATTTAAATAAACTAGGTGACTTGACAAGATTCTTGGCTCGCTCCGCGTCGCTTTGGCCATAAAAAGATTCGGGAGAAAATTTGGGATCGAATGGTGTTTTCCGGTGACGATCGGACGTCTAGAAGCTTCGATATTGGCGAAAAACTTGCTGAACTTGCAAAAGTACTTGGTACTTGCCAAAGTACTCGGTACTTGCCAAAGTACTTGGTACTTGCTTGGTATTTGCATAAGTACTCGGTATTTGCCAAAGTACTTGGTACTTGCTTGGTATTTCCATAAGTACTTGGTACTTGCTTGGTACTTGTAAAAGTACTTGGTACTTGCTTGGTACTTGCGAAAGTACTTGGTACTTGCACTCGCCCCCCCGTTCCCCCGATCTACTCCCACACCTACCCCTCGGGATAATTCCGGGTTCGTCGGGTAGGAAAACTTGCCACTCTACTCCCCCCCCACACAGAGCCATTTGGTATCGATCGGTGTTTATCCCGTGTCAATCGGTCGTCAATAAGCCGAGATATGCACGGCGAATTATTTCAATCGGCGTCGATCAGAATCTTCAGAACGGAGGGACCCACACTCATTTCTGGCGTATCTCACTTTCCGAGATATACGTCAAACTACGTATTTAAAACTACATATTCTACAGCCGAATCTTCAAACTGGGGGTACCTCAGACCGTGGGAACGACTCGGCTTAGCACTGCCGCACGCGCGTTCAGCGGCGGGTTGTCGATTTTTCGAGTGTCGGCACCTGTCAGCCGCCGCTCGGCTCTGTGTTAAGCATATGGGGACGGCGAATTTCTCCCGGAGGGAAGCACCTCGCTCACTAAAGCACGTGAATCAGCCGCATTCCTGTGTGGCGCGCAATGCTGAAGAGATATGTGTTTCCGCGGGTATCTCGCAAGCCCTAACAGGAAAAGCTCGCTGCAAAAACTGACCGCTTCAAAAAAACCCGAAATCCTACTCAAATGGATATTTAAACAAGATATCTTGGCTCGCTCCGCGTCGCTTTGGCCATAAAAGATTCGGGAGAAAATTTGGGATCGAATGGTGTTTTCCGGTGACGATCGGAGTCTAGAAGCTTCGATATTGGCGAAAAACTTGCTGAACTTGCAAAAGTACTTGGTACTTGCTTGGTACTTGCCAAAGTACTCGGTACTTGCCAAAGTACTTGGTACTTGCTTGGTATTTGCATAAGTACTCGGTATTTGCCAAAGTACTTGGTATTTGCTTGGTATTTCCATAAGTACTTGGTACTTGGTACTTGCGAAAGTACTTGGTACTTGCACTCGCCCCCCCCGTTCCCCCGACTCTACCCACACCTACCCCTCGGGATAATTCCGGGTTCGTCGGGTAGGAAAACTTGCCACTCTACTCCCCCCCCCCCCCACAGAGCCATTTGGTATCGATCGGTGTTATCCCGTGTCAATCGGTCGTCAATAAGCCGAGATATGCACGGCGAATTATTTCAATCGGCGTCGATCAGAATCTTCAGAACGGAGGGACCCACACTCATTTCTGGCCGTATCTCACTTTTCCGAGATGTACGTCAAACTACGTATTTAAAACTACATATTCTAAGGCCGAATCTTCAAACTGGGGGTACCTCAGACCGTGGGAACGACTCGGCTCAGCACTGCCGCACGCGCATTCAGCGGCGGCTTGTCGATTTTTCGAGTGTCGGCTGCCGATCTCCCGAGAGCCGGCCACCTGTCAGCCGCCGCTCGGCTCTGTGTTAAGCATATGGGGACGGCGAATTTCTCCGGAGGGAAGCACCTCGCTCACAAAAGCACGTGAATCAGCCGCATTCCTGTGTGGCGCGCAATGCTGAAGAGATATGTGTTTCCGCGGGTATCTCGCAGGCCCTAACAGGAAAAGCTCGCTGCAAAAACTGAGCGTTTCAAAAACGCCAATCCTAGTCAAATGGATATTAAATAAACTAGGTGACTTGCTTGCTCCGCGCGCATGATTGGGCCACAGGAGATTTGCAGCAGCCAAACGACGGGATTAGCCAATTCGAGCAGTGAATGTTTATGTGAAATCTAGCAGCAGCGATTTACCTAACTGGGCCAGGGGACAGGTCACAGTAGTTGACATGGCGAATCATTCTGACATGAATTCAGAAGGTTGACAGCGGTAATGCTGGCGTGCTAAGCTACGCTACAAAAACCGCCCTGTGTAGGCAGCATGCTCAGTAGGAGAAAAAGAGCAGTGAAGTAGAAGTAGTGTAAATGTAGCGTGCTGCTATGGCGATACACAATAGGAAGGCCGATTAGGAAACAGAAGTAAGCAAAGTGTCAAAGCGGCATTAGGCGACACACTGACCGGATTAGACACAGTCAGAATGACTTGCTGGGATTAGCTGGACTGGTCTGGTCCGATTGCCTGGCAGAGCTTATCGGATCCGGGGTTTGTTGGCGTCAGCTGCGGCTGCTGGCGGCAGCCGGTGTCGATGACTGGCGGCCCTGCTGGTTAACTGCATGGTGGCGAGAAATGTAGTCAGGGACACGGCATAAGGAAGTCAAAAGGCTCGGAGTCTTAGCCAGGCATAGTTCAGGGTCGCCGTGCCGAGGTGATGGATAGATTGAAGGTTTTATAGGGAACATCAAGGTCGGCTCCGCACACTGAACACAGCCTGTTACCAGGGTGCACTGTCGTGGAAGTGCTCCGAGCGCGCACCCGCCCTTAACACGTTTTTAAAGTAACTTTGAAATATGATTTAAGCACAATGAAATGAGTTAAGCACACTGAAATGTCAATGTCAGCCTCCTGATGAACTTACGTTAACGATGTCAAACTTTTAGTATAACGGTTAAGGGCCCGTTACGTCAGCGCGTACCGGCATACACTCACTCACGCGCAATCATTCACCACTCCAAATACCCACAGCACCGAAAGGGTTAAGCACAGGATGCAGATGCAGCCACGCACTCACTCACTGGCACCCCCCGACGTAAGACTCGCCCCGCAGCGGTTTAGACCCCCTATCAAGGGGTGAAGTGTCCGATCGATCACACGACACGGACTTCAGACGTTCACACGTCTGAAAGGGGGTCTCACAACCGACAGCGACGCGCCTAACAACCGTCACACCTGACAGTTGACACAGTTACAGTCACGCACACATTCGCACACGGACTCACTCACTGACACGCTCAGACGTAAGACTCGCCCCGCAGCGGTTTAGACTCCCCCTATCAAGGGGTGAAGTGTCCGATCGATCACACGAAACGGACTTCAGACGTTCACACGTCTGAAAGGGGGTCTCACAACCAACAGCGACGCGCTAACATTTCCAGACTAAAAAATCCCAGCACACGGACCACCAGCCGTACCACACGACTGACCACAGGAGTATCTGACCGCTCTTGGACGCCGCCGCCTGACTATACTTCCGATAACGTTTAAGATTACGGCCGATGACGCACCCGCTTCCTAACGCCCAATACGATTGGCCGCAGCCTACAGTTGGCCGTCGACATTGACCACCCGGACAGACAGAGTGGCCCTCCCACTCAAGGAGCAAGGGCTTCCTCCGGCCACTCCGGGCTCAACGTCATAGCAATTGGGTGAAGGACGGCACAACGCGGGGTACATCCGATCGTCGCTCGACAACCGAACTAAGATAACGCCCCATAACGCACCCGTATGACGCCCGATCCTGGCGCGCGCACAGAACCTCTCTGTATACGACATTCCGCGTCCGATGGTTGTGCGTGGAAAGCACCTCGACTGAATCAAAGCTGCCTACGCGCGAGAGAGCCACGTAGAACTGGCCATGAGTGAAGGCCGGGGATGGCAGATATATGCCCACGCGTCGCTTAGTCTGCCCTTGGCAGCGATTGATGGTCATGGCGAATGACAGCTTGACGGGGAACTGACAGCGGCGGAATGGTCGGCCGATGCGGAATCGACAGCGCTCACCACCAGAGGGAGGCGCGGCAAAAACAGCGTCTCGCCACGCGCGACTCCACTGGCGATTCGCAGCTCGAGCACGTTGGGCGCGGCGCGCAGCGTGCACAGCGTGCCGTTCACGACGCGCGGAGCGTCGAGGTTGCGCATCAACACGACCGGGGCGCCGACCTTGACCTGAAGTCGATGCGACGGCATGCCCGACACGTCGATCGCGTTGAGCACCTCGGTGGGCACCGGAGGCCCGTGATCCTCGTTGTCGTCGTCACTGATGGTGTCGACGCTAGCGTACGTGACTGTTTCGCCGGGCAGAAGGGCCAGCGCGGCCTCATTCGCCCTGTCAACGGTCGCATTTAGCGGCGAGAGGATGGCGCGCTCATGCAGCCACTCTTCATCACGGTGTCGCCCGGCCATGTCAGGGAAAATGCGATCGACCAAGGCGGCGAGACTGCGCGCCGGACTGACCACCAACTCGGGCACCTGCACCGAGGGCTGTGCCACGACGGGCAGCCGGCCGTCGCCGACGCGCAGCAGGAAGTTGGCGAACTCACCGGCCTGATCGTCGCCGTTCAACGCCCGCATGTTGGTCGCGAGCTCCATGGTGTCGATCCGAGGCCACATGGGCGATGACTTGAGGCAGGCGTCAACAACCTCTGCGCGCCGCCGCGCTTCACCACTGGCAGGATCTGTCTCCAGTCGCCAGAGAGCAGCGTCAGAACGCCGCCAAACAGCTCTTGCCTGTCGCGGACGTCTTGGAGAGCCCGGTCGACCGCCTCAGTGGCGCGCCGGTTCGTCATGGCCGCTTCGTCCCATACAATGAGGCGACAGCGGCGAAGGTAGTCGGCCTCGGGAGAGCGGCGATCAATGCCGCAGACGTTCTCGTTGTCAGGATGCAGCTGCAGAGGGATCTTGAACCGATGATGGGCAGTCGTGCCGCCCTCCAACAGGCTGGCTGCGATGCCGGATGTGGCCACTGCAACTGCCACGTGTCCCCGGCTGCGCACCTTGGCCAGCAGCAGGTTCTCCAAGAACGTCTTCCCGCAGCCGCCTGGAGCTTGCAGGAAGATGACACCCGACTCGTCATTGTCCAGCCGTCGCAGCACCTCGTCATAGACGGCGCGCTGGTCATCCGTCAGACGCGGCTCGTCGCGCTCAACGCGATCGGCCAGAGCGGCCGGGTCGTACTCGGGACCGCCGGGCGGCTCGTCGTCGTCGCCATCGGCGGCGGCGGCGGCGTCCGGCACCGGCGGCACGGCAGTCCGTACTCCGCCAGAGATCTGCCGCGCAGCCGGCGGAGAATGCCAGCGATCTTCCGCAGCGCCTGCTGGCGCACTTCGTCCTCGGTGAGACCACGTCTGCCAGCCGCGCGAGCGGTGCGCTGACGGCGAGCGATGTCCTCGGACAGGGCGTCCGCGAACCTCATCCACAGCGCCATGGGATCGCACGTAGCCTCTCCCTCGATCAGAATCAGAGCGAAGAGAGGAAACGCAAACCACCTGCAAAGCGCGTCACACTCGCCTCCTCCAGTGCGCGCGCCCAGTGCGCTCCGTCCTCGAGCAGCCCCAGTGCGGAGCACGCCTCGCGCATGGTGGCACACACGCGGCCATCGACCGTGCGGAGGTGCTCGTAAGAGCGCGGACCTCGGACGCTGTGAAGGAGCAGGCGAAGAAAGAAAACTTCGCCCGCGCGCGGCGTCGTGGTGTACACGCGCGACAGAGTCTCAGAGGCAACCACGCCCGGCACCTCGGGGTGAGGCTGGCCACGGACGCGGCGTTTCCAGTGGGCCGGACGGGCGTCTGCGCCCCGGCCGCGTCGCACCTGCCACGTGTAGTATCGCGGCACCTCTGGGTAGAGGAGTGTCGCCGCGAACGCGTCACGCTGGCACAGCTCAAAGAAGGCTGTGAGCATGGATGGATTAGCCTGCTCGCCCGCGATGACCGCTTCCAGGTTTTCGTCGCCGCGGAACACGACACGTCTCTCGTCGTCACCGAGATGCAGCTGCAGCGCCGCTGGACCGGCGGATGATGGACGTGGACTGGTCGGTCGAGCAGCCGCCACGCTGCCTCCATGGATCCCAGGTACCGGCTGTTCTGATACTGGGTCACCTCGTCAACCACGCCGTCGGGCTGCACGGCGAACATGATCCTATCCGAGCCTTGGTGACGTACTTGATGCAGTAGCGGATCGCTCCCATCGCGTGCGTGATCAGCTCGACGTTGACGTGTGAGTCCAGCGCGCGAAGGATGTGCGGATTGTAGGGAACGATCCAGCGGTTGTCGATTTCCACACCGCGCCGTCCGGGCGTCCGCGCACGTTGACGCCGTCTCCGGCGGCGCCCGCCTGTACTTGGGATAGCTGCGCTCTGGCAGCTCTGTGGCCTCCAGATACGGGCGCGGATAGCCGACGCTACAGCGGCCGCCTTCATGCAGACCGCCTGCGGGTTCAGCGCGCCGCACGGACCATGCACATCTTGGTGCAGACGATCGCGTGCAGTTCCGGATCGGTCTCGGGATGGCAGCTCAGCGCACACGCAGTGTCCACGTCTTCGGCGCGAGGTTTGTCGGCGGGCACGACCACAGCAGAAGGTGAGCGTGCGGCAGGCCACGCTTCTGCCACTCAATCGTGTGCAGAATGGCCCGCTGTCGACCAGGATGCCGCCCCGCAGCTGCTTCAGCAGCGCTGCAGCTTGAGGTCAAACCTGATGACAAACGTCAGGGTGGTCGCACGGCCGATCGTAGTCGCCGGCCTCTCTCAGGGGTAGAGGGTGCGCAGAGTTTGCTCAATCTCTGGCCAGGCCGGGTTGCACGTCACGGTGATGAAAAAGTCGGCGGCGCCAAAGTCTCGAACGTAGCAGAGAGCGTCTTGTAGTTTGGCCATCATGAAGCGCGGACTACTCGTTACGGATGCCGGCAGCACCACGCGCCGTCCGACGGCTCGGCCGTGCTCCTCGCCGTCAGCCAGCGCGTCTCGCACGCCGCGGATGGTCTCGGCGCGGAAGCCGTTGAAGCCGTCTGGTTCGCGCGACATACGACAGACGACTCGACTCAGCTTTTGCCTCAGTGTCCACAGGTACTGTTGAAACAGCCGGCCCCCTCGCGGATGAGATTGAAATGACCGGTCGGAAGCGCATGTGGAACGCACCATACTGACGGATTGTGACGCCGCGCTCGGCTTCAGCTCGAGCGACCACCCGTCCGTGCCGCGCGGGTGCAGCAGCACATAGAGCAGCGGGTCGTACTGGCGGCTCAGTTCGTCGATGCGGAACAGTTGTCCGCCGCGCTCGCGAACGACGATGTCGCGCCGGCCCCCATCATTGGGCATCAGGACCGCCACTTCGCGAACCGATCGGTAGATTGAACGGCGCTCGTGCTACGACAGCGGCCGGTGTTCGGCCGACAACACGATCCGGCAGTTCGGCACACCGCGCGCCATCAGCAGAGCCGGCTGGAGCGCACGCACGTAGTTGTTGTGCTCGTGCAGCATGCCAAAAGGATGTCGAGAACGGCTTGTCGAGGCGCGCCACACATGGTGGCACGTCGCGCGGTGGCCTCGTCTGCGTCGAGGAAATACACCTGCATGAACTGCTCTCGCCGCCGCGAGCGGGCAGTAGAGATCCCATACGATGACACACGCTACCCTGAACGGTGAAAGCCGCGTGATACGCCCGTCGTGTCGGACGACGTTGCACCCCATACTGGCCAGCTGGAAGGCCGTGTTGTAAGCGCGAATTTTGCCCCGAAACTCGTCATAGAACGCCGTGCGGGGGTATCAGCCACCATCTCGTCGGCGGCGGGGGATGGAAGTCAAGCTGCACCTTGCCCTGATGGCAAAGGCGCTGCGGGTCGGCACGCCAGCGCAGCGCTCCACAATGGGCACAGACGGTGTCCATTCGGCACAGCTGCATGCCAGCCGGCGGCTCGAACTCGGCGGGGACATAATTGCGAGCCAGCAGGTGTGGTCGCCTCGACGACGGGCGGGCGCGTCCACCGGAGCCTGTCCATCAGCGCCCCACTGCCTCCGCGTCGTGCGCATCGGCCGCGGGCTGGCGGGCCGCTGCGCCGTCTGGCGCATCGACCGCTGCCGCCTCCACAGCGTCTACAGCATCATCGGGCGTGTGGGGCCTCCTCTCCTACGCGCCGCCCACTGCCTCCGCGTCGGGCGCATCGGCCCGCGCGCGCCGCGCGCCGTCTAGAGCATGAACGCTGCACCTCCACAGCGTCTACAGCATCATCGGGCGTGTGGGGCGCTCCTATCCTACAGCGCCGCCACTGCCTCCGCTCGGGCGCATCGGCCGCGGGCCGGCGCGCCGCTGCGGTCTAGCGCATCGACCGCTGCCACCTCGACAGCGTCTACAGCACCATCGGGGTGTGGGGGCCTCTCCTACAGCGCCCACTGCCTCCGCGTCGGGCGCATCGGCCGCGGGCCGGCGCGCCGCTGCGTCGTCTGGCGCATCGGCTACTGTCGCCTCGAACAGCATCTACAGCACCATCGGGCGAGTGCGTGCACCTCTCTACGCGCCGCCCAATGCATCGCGCCGGGCGCGACGTCGCGACACCGCCCACCACCGGC